>NC_084548.2:41262500-41562500 GCF_033978685.3 Nerophis lumbriciformis | reverse complement strand
TGAGTCCGCTATTGTAGTCCTAAATCGTAGTCAAAAAGTTCCTTCTTTTTCTCTATCCTCTTGTTGTGGGGCAGACTGGCTCGTACAGGCACATGCATCCTACGCTGTTGCCATTTCTATTATAAAAAAGTAGCGTATAGTTCTTGCTTATATCTGTCAGTAGACTTGATATGGAAGCACTAAAAACTACAACATGGCTGACGGGGAGAAAACACAGTTGAAGTGGAGGCACGTAAATAAGACTGCCCACAATACGGCGCATCCTGAAGACACGGTCAGAAAGCGGTTTGTAGATGGTCTGGAAAAAACACAATCTATGCAAAATGTTGACCAAAGAACCATTATTACATGTTATGTAAACAACAAGGAAGTGTTTAAATGTAGAAAAAAAACATAATATGACCCCTTTAATATTATCTGATCATGCAAGAAAATATTCCAATAATAAATACCTACATATTTCTATTGGCACCTCGTCTTATGATTTCAAAGCAAGTTATATATAAAAATAATCAAATGCATAGACAATTGTGTAATTATATCCATCCACCCATCCATTTTCTATGGCGTGTCCCTTTCAGGGTCGCAGAGAGCTGGAGCCTATCCCAGCAACACTCGGGCGGAAGGCGGGGTCCACCCTGCACAAGTCGCCACCTCATCGCAGGGCCAACACAGATAGACAGACAACATTCACACTCCCATTCACACACTAGGGCCAATTTAGTGTTGCCAATCTGTCTATCCCTACGGATCCCCCATCTTTGGAGGTGGGAGTGCCACCGTGTTGCCCTGTAATTATATCATAGAGCGATTATACATTTACAATAGTAAAGGGACAAGCAGTAGAAAATGGATGGATGGCAGAATAAATTCGCAGTTACAATTAAGTGGCCCTCTAAGGGCAGCCAAACTGGGATGTGGCCCTCATTAAGAACAAGTTTGACACCCCTGATCTAGATAATAAGGATGTGTTTTAAATGTACATTAAAATCACCATAGGTCCCTTTTAAGTCTGTTTTCAATGGGGATCGTTAGGTGACTTATTAACTGTGCTGCACGCAGCCGCCAGGGTGAGAGTTAAGATCACCCTGCTTTATCTTTGGTGACAGCTTAAAATTAAACATAAACAGTGTTAGTAATATCTTTTAATTTAAAGCCAAATGCAGTGTGTTCATTTTGCTGCTATCATTTAACGTTTTCCACGTGCAAGTACACATGCATGTGGGTGTTACATTTAGTTCATTGTGCGCTTACGTGAGCTATCTCGAATGGCCTTTAAATGAGTGTGCCTACATGTCTAAAAGGAGCTTCGTAATGATGTCATTACTTAAAAGATAGAGTGAGTGCATAACCTCAGGGCAGTGCAGCACCAAAGAATACCTGTCTCACATCAATCAGCAGTAATATTTACATCCTACTGTCAGTCTGGGGAAGGTATCGATCGGTCCAAGTATCCATCCCGCGCCTGCAGCATTATTGTGTCTGCTTCCTTGCGTCCCATCAATTCTCCCTGAATGTAACTTTACATTTGAGGGAAAAACACAGTCTCTCTTTTTAACCATACATAAAGTGCATATTTATCCAATCAGCATTTTCTTAAGACACACTGTGACACAAGATTGAAGAAACAGTGTGGTCGGTCAAATTTGAAGCACAAGATTGAAAAAAAATCTCTCTGCCATAGTGTTGTCTTCTCCTATTCTTCAGATTGTCTTCAATTTTTCCCTGAAGGCACCATTTCAATCTAAAGGCCACACAACTGTCATCGAGGTCATCCAGTAAGAGAAGAGCTGCAGATGGCTGCAAGTGTTTGTCCAGATGGAGAAGTGGGACCGGAGCAGTGAGGCTAGCAGTTTAGTTCGTACGCACTGCAACTTTGTGCAAAGGACTTTCCAAAGTATCCCACAGTCAAATATGGTCAAAGACAGAAGGTATACTTCCAGTCCTCATTGGAATATTAATTGGTTACCTTAAAACTGTGAACCATTTGTTTTCAGGGTGCAACAATACTGCTAGAGCAAACCAGAATTCAAGCAATTTTTCCTGGATGACACATCACACATTTAAAATATAAAATTAGCAACATGTATTTGTTCTTTGTTTTTTTAAAGTTAAAGTTAAAGTTAAAGTACCAATGATTGTCACACACACACTAGGTGTGGCGAAATTATTCTCTGCATTTGACCCATCACCCTTGATCACCCCCTGGGAGGTGAGGGGAGCAGTGGGCAGCAGCGGTGGCCGCGCCCGGGAATCATTTTTGGTGATTTAACCCCCAATTCCAACCCTTGATACTGAGTGCCAAGCAGGGAGGTAATGGGTCCCATTTTTATAGTCTTTGGTATGACTCGGCCGGGGTTTGAACCCACAACCTACCGATCTCAGGGCGGACACTCTAACCACTAGGCCACTGAGTAGTACAGAATGTTTCATTGCTGTTCATTACAAAATAAAAATAATACACAGCAATAACAATGCAGGGCATCTGGTTCATAAGAAACGATACATTTTGGATGAACAGATGGAACCTTTTAAAGTCCATATTTATTCAAAATGGTGGTGTCAAACAATATATTTTAAAAACCGGTTAATTTGAATTTGGATTACCGTATTTTTCGGACTATAAGTCGCAGTTTTTTTCGTAGTTTGGCCGGGGGTGCGACTTATACTCAGGAGCGACTTATGTGTGAAATTATTAACACATTCCCGTAAAATATCAAATAATATTATTTATCTCATTCACGTAAGAGACTAGACGTATAAGATTTCATGGGATTTAGCGATAAGGAGTGACAGATTGTTTGGTAAACGTATAGCATGTTCTATTTGTTATAATTATTTGAATGACTCTTACCATAATATGTTACGTTAACATACCAGGCACGTTCTCAGTTGGTTATTTATGCGTCATATAACGTACACTTATTCAGCCTGTTGTTCACTATTCTTTATTTATTTTAAATTGCCTTTCAAATGTCTATTCTTGGTGTTGGGTTTTATCAAATACATTTCCCCAAAAAATGCAACTTATATATGTTTTTTTCCTTCTTTATTATGCATTTTTGGCAGGTGCGACTTATACTCCGGTGCGACTTATACTCCGAAAAATACGGTAATCTTAATTAATCACAAGTTGTTACTCACTTGTATAAATTAAAAGACCCAAATATTTTGACTCAAATGCAATTTTACTATCAGAATGTGTCTTAAGTGTGTTACTTGAATGCACGTCATTCATATTTCTTAAAACAGTTTTTTTTTATCAAGACCTGTTGGGTTTCAATATGAAGTGACATTTACCAACGAGCACAGCAGTCAGAGTCTGACGTATTGACCTGATCACTGACCGTATAACAACTAGTGCTGCCTTTCAGGTTAAGGTCATAGAGCAGGTGCGCTCAAAACAAACTGTGTGATTAATACTTTACATGATTAATTCCATAATTCTTTTTGATTAATCTCATTACATTTAACGGCACTGATTTAAAACCTACAAATATTTGCTTGACAGGTATTATTGTTGTTGTTAAATTATCCTCCTTCCTATTGAAATAATTTGACTTTTTTTGTATTTTCTGGGCCACTTCACATTGACATATACAGTACCCTTATTAACAGATTATACATTATTTCTACATTGGTTATTACAGTATGCCATCAGTGTACTGATGTAAGAGTGACCTACTGCCAGCCAAATAGTGATCCTGCATTTATCACTACTGCTCATCTTACTGGTTAGGTACACAAGGTAGTAAGTGCAACATTATGCCTGATTATTGATTACTGATTATGACTGATTCTGACATTTTTGCCCTTGCCACCAATTTTAATGATTGTATTATTTATTTTACCAAAACTCACTGATGATCTTGTGATCACTCACGTCAGACATTTTCCAATTTATTATATTTTATTTGCATTTCATTCACTCAATGTCCAATAAAAAAAAATTAATACATTAAAAAAAATCATGAAAGAAAAGGAACAGAAGGAAGTATAACCTTATAACTGTGAAAAAAAACAGTGTGACAAACTTTAAACTTTAAACATTTGTATGTACGTACAACACTTAAAAACTTGAGCATATCAGTATGTAGAATTCAATTATGGAATGGATAAAAGGCGCCCTATTTTGCAAACCCAACTTGTGTTACCTATTGGTGCCTGTTTTTGTGTATTTGGCATCTGAATTTATTTGTTCTTTGTTTTTTTAAAGTTAAAGTTAAAGTTAAAGTACCAATGATTGTCACACACACACTAGGTGTGGCGAAATTATTCTCTGCATTTGACCCATCACCCTTGATCACCACCTGGGAGGTGAGGGGAGCAGTGGGCAGCAGTGGTGGCCACGCCCGGGAATCATTTTTGGTGATTTAACCCCCAATTCCAACCCTTGATGCTGAGTGCCAAGCAGGGAGGTAATGGGTCCCATTTTTATAGTCTTCGGTATGACTCGGCCGGGGTTTGAACTCACAACCTACCGATCTCAGGGCGGACACTCTAACCACTAGGCCACTGAGTAGGTAAACCAAACCATGGAGTCATTGCGGAGATCTTCAAGAAACAATTTTGCCTTCCTTCATACTTCCTCCAAATGAGTTGTTTGGAATTTGCACAACTTGAGACGTTTTTCCAACATGTGACATTTTCAGATATTTCCATATATATTAAAGTTTTAACCGAAAAGCTTTGCGCGAGCCGGACATTGTAGTTTTCACACGATCAGTACCGGAAGACAAGATTGTTCCAATGCGTGCGCACAGACGACGTCACTTCCTGTCAACTTGTTTAACGTCAGCTATATAAATGCAAGCCATTATTGTTACCATGGTTTTCTTTTTTGTAATCTTTACTTCAATAATGTCATATAAAACATTACATACAAAATAACAGAACAAAATAAAAGTTATTCAAGAATAAATAATTTATTTTGAAACCGTACGAATCCGAACAGAAACCCGAACAATCTACTCAGCAGCCTTAAATGACAAAGATATCAATATTTTTTACTACTTTATTTCCAGATATATATCAGATACATAAATTCACAATACTGACAATTTAAAAGTCTACTTTTTGTTAGCCTGCAGATTAGATTCAAGTGAAGTGCCTCGTTTAAAAAACTCAACATTTAAAAAAGGATTACTCGTTTGGAGTCATTGGTGCCCCTGAACGTCATTCTGTCTAATGACAGTACAGTAGAGTGAAAGTGATTGAAATTGTGTCGCTAATACTCCCTGATTTTGTGGGCTGATCGTGTTTTTCCCGGTAACAATCGTGTAGTGACAGTTTTGTTCACCAGGATGCTGTAGGACGGGCAGGAAGCAATGTGCAGGTAATAATCTTTCATTCAAATAGGCAAAAATACAAAAAAGGTCTGCACCGCTAAGAAAAGTGCAGGGGAAGTTCTGTGCTTACTCAACATAGCAAACAAGACTAATACTATATACAAACGTAGATTGTAGCATAAAAGTTACAAGTTAAAGTACCAATGATTGTCACACACACACTAGGTGTGGTGAGATTATCTTCTACATTTGACCCATCACCCTCACCCCCTGAGAGGTGAGGGGAGCAGTGAGCAGCAGCGGTGGCCGCACCCGGGAATTATTTTGGTGATTTAACCCCCAATTCCAACCCTTGATGCTGAGTGCCAAGTAGGGAGGTAATGGGTCCCATTTTTATAGTCTTTGGTTTGATTGATTGATTGAGACTTTTATTAGTAGGTTGCACAGTGAAGTACATATTCCGTACAATTGACCACTAAATGGTAACACCCGAATAAGTTTTTCAACTTGTTTAAGTCGGGGTCCACTATCATATATACTATCATCATAATACAGTCATCACACAAGATAATCATCAGGGTGTATACATTGAATTATTTACATTATTTACAATTCGGGGTGGGGGGGGCTAGGTTTGGTTGTTATTATCAGTCATCAACAATTGAGAACAGAGAAATGGATATTGAAACAGTGTAAGTCTGACTTGGTAGGATATGTACAGCAAGTAGTGGACATAGAGAGAGAGAGAGATCAGAAGGCATAAGAAAAGTATCTACATTTGATTGTTTATATTTTATTATTAACAATCCGGGGAGGGTGTTAGTTTAGAGTTGAAGTTGCCTGGAGGTGTACTTTTATTGCGGTTTTGAAGGAGGATAGAGATGCCCTTTCTTTTATACCTGTTGGGAGCGCATTCCACATTGATGTGGCACAGAAAGAGAATGAGTTAAGACCTTTGTTAGATCGGAATCTGGGTTTAACGTGGTTGGTGGAGCTCCCCCTGGTGTTGTGGTTATGGCGGTAGTTTTGACATGTACTTCGGTATCAGGGAGGTGTTGCGGATTTTATAGACTAGGCTCAGTGCAAGTTGTTTTACTCTGTCCTCCACCCTGAGCCAGCCCACTTTGGAGAAGTGGGTAGGACTGAGGTAGGGTCTGGGGTGGAGGTCTAGAAGTAATCTGACTAGCTTGTTCTGGGATGTTTGGAGTTTAGATTTGAGGGTTTTGGAGGTGCTAGGGTACCAGGAGGTGCATGCGTAATCGAAATAATTGGTATGACTCCGCCGGGGTTTGAACTCACGACCTACTGATCTCAGGGCGGACACTCTAACCACAAGGCCACTGAGCAGGTAAAGCTCAAATAAAGGTAATAAGGTACATAATACAAGTATGACAACAACCCAGAAACATAACTGTCGTATAAAGCGAACAATGGACCTGTGAGGAAGGCAGGGTGAACCGGAGAAATATAAGGGATTGATTAGTGGCGATGGCAGGTGGCGCCACTAATCAACAAACAGAAAAACGTGCCTGAGCTCAGATGTTCCTAGCTACAAGAACGTAAACAAAGGAGGACGATGAATACTGGCAACATGAATATACACTAAACTAAGGAGAACAACCACAAACCAACACCGGACCTGACCGGGACAGACCGGTTATGACACTATTCAAACTCAAACGCTTTAGAAAGTACAAAGAAGAAGATTCCTGAGAAACATCTTCAACCTTATCGAAAAATTAGTTCATCTTATTCACCTCATTATGTGAATCACAACTTACTTAACCATTTATTCATGAGAACTTTATTTATTATACATTTATGTGAATTGTTTATGTTACAAATTGAGCACTGTAAGTGAACAAATGTGTTAGAAACTGCTATTAAACAGAAAAGGGCTTAGATTTAATCGGCTCTGCTTCTTCCTACTCCTTTTTGCATATCTTGTTATGAAAAACTGGAATGTGTAATGTACAATATTGTAACTGTATGCACATTCAAAATAAAGTAAAACCATAATCATATAATATCTGCCCCCTTTTTACACAAATACAACAATTGCTGTTCAACTCAGAAAACTACTGTTTTCATAACATACAACTAAAACAATATACAAAAACATCAGTTTACTGCACTCAAAGTTATATCTTTTCATCATCATCCATCCATTTTCTACCGCTTGCCACTTTCCGGGTCAGGAGGGTGCTGGAGCCTATCCCAGCTGCACTCGGGCGGAAGGCCACAAGTCGCCACCTCATCGCAGCTTTTTATCATTATGATTTTTTGATTTTTTTAAAAATACAGAAATATTTACATCATTTTGTTACTGATGACAAAGCAAATTAGCGTGATATCTACAATATATATCTAGTTAATAGCAAATAATTGTATTCTTAGAGCATGCCAAGGGGCCAATAAAAAATAAATTGCGAGCTGAAAACGTACGCCTGCCAAAAAGTTGCATTTGAGACAGTAATGACAAATATTTGACATTTGTATCAGACATTACTACATAAAATATCATCGTGTATGAATAATTTTGTGTTGGATTGTATGATTCCTTTAGAAAGCAGTCACATTAATTATCCATCAAAGAAGTGTGCACACCTGTGAGTAAGTAGCAAAATTGTCCTCCTCACACTTCATATTTACTGTGCGTGTAAACGGAGATTACCAAACAACGGAGCGGCCCCTGGGTCACACACATAGGCCCCGGAAGGTACCTGATCACAAAGCAACAGGTGCACTCAAGTATCATGTCACACTCACAATCTAAGCCTCTTTGATGCAATGTAAAAAAGCTACATCTTTGTGAGCATCTGTGGTGAGTTTGTCTCTGAAAAGACAGTGTAGGCTCTTTGTTCTTTGTTCTGGCAGTCTTGTGACGGGTCTGCAGTCTTGGGCTGCGTCACTGCTGACTGTAATGGCTGAACAGAGCAAGATGGAAAAACCTCTGCAGTAGGCACACACACATATATACTTCTACACCTATAACTAAAAATAAAGCACATCATCCAACCTATTTGTCTCCAAATTAATGAAGTTGTTTGTTGTTAAGGCATTTATAGACTGAGAGCCACTTCCAATATGCCATTCCTACATTATAAAGACAACTGTAGATATTAACATAATATTCACTAATCTTGGGAAATGACTGTTCAAAAAGAACATAAAAAACTGCTCGCCATCATCATTTCCTACGTGAGAACATATTCTCATTTTAATTTAATCTGACACAGCAGGACAAGCTCGCAGGGTCCAACTCAGATGCGTTGGAACACAAGTTTCATTTTCTGTTCTGAAACCTTTCAAAAATGCGGCGTTTTAAGTGTCTGTACCGACCATCACCATGACAACTGAAGTAATTCTAAACATGCAGCAAAACGGATTAAACAGCATATACAAAACACAAATTCTGCAATTACAGCAGCTATTATGCATTCAGAAACTGCTGCAATATTTGGTAACTGATCATTGATCCTGACAAATTGGAGATTTGTGTATTTCCATCATTTCATTTCATTTCAACTGTGCACCTTTTCCATCTTATATAATACAAAGGTCATGGTGTATCTATTATTAAATGTCCTGGTCATAAGAGTGTACATTATTAATGAGGACGCTGTCATCTTTAAACACACAACGGGGGGACTGCGACCCAGGTGCCAAGTGTGTTTTAGCTAAATGAACCTGAGCACTCTCAATACACAAACACTTGAATTACAAGACAAGTCGAGACAAATGTAGTTGCACAATCCCCAATAAAGTCAACTATATAAAAAAACAAAACGTAGGCTCATCTCTCAGAAAATGCTAACTGTTAAAAGATAATTCAGCTCAGAACCAAACACGTCCTTTGAAGGAGGCGAACACATAGCCTTTGTTGTATTGACAGAATTGTGTAACATCTACGTGAGCCACCTGAGCAGTCAGCATATCAAGCACATAAAAGCAGCACAGAAGCACAAGCGCACTGTGAAAGCACCGTATGGGGCACAGCAGCGAGAGCTTTGAGACACCCGCCCACCCTTTCTGAATCAGCCGTTTCTGTGGTGACCAGAGTGGTGATGCTGCTGCTGGTGGGAGGGGGTGTAGTGCTCGCTGAAAGTGAAGAAACAAACATTCCAAATCTGGTGGGGGCAACATGAAGGCAGAGATGGATGGATGGATGGATGGATGGATGATAAAAGGATGCAGTTGGGTCAACAGGGAGCTGCCACTGATTCCTCAACATTCCATTGCTGACAGATTTGACACTTGGAGCCAAAAGATTGCAGCGTTCTCATCCACAGAGACACAAACACTGAGGGGAAGCTTTCAGTCACAGTGTCAGCCAGGATCGTGTCTTCTCGTGCAGCCTTGAGAAGCTTTTTTTAAAAAACAAAACCAAAAACTACTATTCCTCAGTCCTCTCTGCCTATGGCCTACAAGTTCGAAAGAACTCAACAAGTTGTGTGTTAAAAGGCATGACCTGCTCGATTCCCTGCAGTCACTGACAAGCTGCCATTGCCATTACACACAAATTACATCCCAAGATGAAGAGCAGGCGTTACAAGAATTCTAACATGGATGAGAAGCAGTGGTTATTGTATAGATAACATACGAGTTTTAGAATGATAATGTAACGTTATTACAAAATACCAATTTTCATAATGCAAGGATCATTTTCGGACTATATTTGATTAGTCTTTTGTGAAATAAAGCCAGTATTTTGGGCACACTCTTATGCTGATTAGGCTATCTTGTCCTACACAGATTGTCTTCTGTCGGTGCAACAACAAATCAGAATGGATGCAATCGTTCTCATGTGCATCTGAGACTAAAGGCTTAAGCTAAGCCCAAGAAAAACAGGCAAAATCTGCAATGCAAACACCCCCAGATTTCCCAGACAGTTGTCGATTTACTACTGTGTCCACACGCTGTGAAAGGCAATGTGTGTGCGCATTTGCATTGCTTCAAATACTCCAGTCCGCCTTCAGCGCTGCATCAGAATTGGCAGTCTTCTTTTATGTTGTTCTTCCTTCTTGCTTATCAAAACAAGACTGCGATAACGCTGGCAGAGCCATTGCTAAAACGATTCCCACTCCACCCACTCGCTCTTTCAGGGACACACGGACGTACACATGGGGAAAGGGGACATCAGACACATCCACTCCTATCAGAGCACATGCTTTTCCCCAAGTCCCAGTTGTCTTTTTCACCTGTCACTCAGGAGATAAACAAGCCTTGAAGAAGAAAAAAAAAAAACACTACCTCCACTCTCGCAATATAATGGAGGCACCCGTTACATTAGGAAAACTTTAAGCAAAGGCATTTCTCCAATCAAGACAGGTTTTTCAATACGGCTATATTTTTGAAAACAGCTAAACGCACACTTTCAGATGAAGTATAATGAGGCTAAGGTGGATGAGTGATTCCATCAAGATGCTGCATACACACTCACCTGTTTTGGCAGAAGCTCCCAGCGACTGAGATATGAAGTGTGCTGGGTGGAGTAAGAAGCTCAAACTGGACTCAAACCAGCGGACTGACTGCAATGCATGTGCAGCTCACGCCACTCTCCCTCTTTCCTGTCTCGGAGACGACAAGCAAGCTCTGTCAGTGCTGCCTTGCACCCAACTATAGCAGGAGCAGAGAGGAGGCTGGGGGCTGCTGGCTGTCATCGGTCTCTCTTCCTTTGCTTTCTCTCTCTAGCTCCCTCCCTCGCGTCTGTGAAAATGTGTTTACATTAAGCTGACTCTATCTGCATGCATCTGTGTGGTGTGTGTGTATGTGTGTGTGTGTGTGTGTGTGTGTGTGTGTGTGTGTGTGTGTGTGTGTGTGTGTGTGTGGAAACAGAGTGTTCCCACAATAATAATGTACTATTGTAGAGGTTGTGGGTGAAATCTACTCCTTTTCCCCGTTGGACACCACCTACCACTCCTCCTAAGCATCCCCCCCATCCACCCTCTTCTTGCCAGCCCCTTACAAGCCTGTTCAAATGAGTCATCAGCTTTTAGCCAATCATGGTTGTGGCACGGAGCCGCGGATCAGAATAACATGAGTATGTTCTTGTGTTCCTAGGAGAAGAAAATCTAAATGAAAATTATGAAGGTACCTTTATAAAACAACACCTTATTCAAAACAGGAAAACTATCGGTAACACTTTAGTATGGGGAACATATTCTAAGTAACAAAGACTTAATTTAGAGCTATTTGGACATTGTAAGTAACAAAGACTCAAGGGTTGGGGTTATTGTAGTTTTGTGTTTTGTTATGTAAGAACAGACCATACTTAGTTAATGGCCTTCTGGTTGTATAATAAGGCCATGCAGAATAAGGCATTAAAAGTACTTAATAATGACTAATAAATCAACTAATTAATAGTGAATATTTTCCCCATACTGAAGTGTTACCAAACTATCTATTTCACATACTGGTAGCAACAATGTGAACAAAACAACTCCAGTTCTAATTGATTAACGAGTGACTGGAAAAAAACAACAACCTCTGCTGGATGTTGTAAACATGCAAATGTAAATATACTCTTGGAGAAGCGTGACAAGCAACAACAGGACTGTGTCCACCATGATTGTTTTGACTGTGACATTTGTGTGCATACTCACACTTTATATGTACGGTATATCTTCTTTCGTTTTTAGCGTTTGGACTGGATGGAAATGAGAAAGAGAAAAAAAACACACTACACGGCAATATTTATGATATTGAGGTAAGAAAAATGTAGATTTCACTAACAAGATGGTGTAGCAGTTGCTTTGATGACATAATTCACCACACCGGTTTACTTGACTTTGCCGTAATTATTCACTGCCATGATTCTTTTGTGCACATACCAATGTTGGAAGTTGTTCTTGGTTAACATTCCTCTATGTAGTCAAGAGCAAGTAATTTGGTGCCGTCCCTTTAAATGACTGTCAGAGTTTTACTAAAGGGTGAGGGTTTGCTGTGACCGCCATTTTGAGTTGCTGAAGGTACAAGTTGATGACTGCTTGTCTGATCTAAGGGCACACACGTCTGTGTGTCAAAGATAGCTCAAGTTGTCTTGCTTTTGCATTACATTGCCTTATGTTTCCACTAAATTAGTCGGATTTCTCCATGCACACTCTCTAATGCGACTATTGTAATATGCCATGTGCCTCCCGTACACTGGGGGCACTATTGCCTTTTAGCGTGATTAAATGAATTTATTTTCCAGTTGACATATGACGTCACCCTAGCCCTTTGCGAACCTTTACAACTTGTTTTAACTGATGTCCGCTGTAATATTGGCACAGATTACAAATATTACATCTCGAATGGCTATGCTGATGTTAAATAGCAGACAGCATCAAGAAATGATCTTAGATTGCGCTACAAACATGATGCTACTACCAAGAATGTATCGGGGCGGATGCAGGTCGGATGCAATGAACGACCAGCGGAAGAGTTTTTTTAAGGAATTTTCAGACGAAAATCATGGAAACAAAACTTTTGAATGTCTTAAAGTTCATCCAAAAGGCTCAGTGGATTGATTGAAGGAGTTTTAAATCCAAAGGAAACATTTAGTGGAAACATAGTGCGTGTTTGCTCATCTGAGTAAAAGGTACTCAAATTTTAGATATACAGTACTACACAATGCCTTAAAGATGTTATTGGCATATTATTTTGATAATTTCAACAAGTAGATAGACATTTTAGTAGACATGTGTTTTGTTCCAAGTAGAGTGGGCTTTCTCTGGGAGATCCACTTTCCTCCACAAATTAAAACTAGAGATGTCTGATATCGGCCGATAAATGCGTTAAAATGTAATATCGAAAATTATTGGTATCGTTTTTTTTATTATCAGTATCGTTTTTTTGGTTTTTATTTTTTATTTTTTATTTTTTATTATTAAATCAACATAAAAAACACAAGATACACTTACAATTAGTGCACCAACCCAAAAAACCTTCCTCCCCCATTTACACTCAGTCACACAAAAGGGTTGTTTCTTTCTGTTATTAATATTCTGGTTCCCACAATATATATCAATACAGTCTGCAAGGGATACAGTCCGTAAGCACACATGATTGTGCGTGCTGCTGGTCCACTAATAGTACTAACCTTTAACAGTTAATTTTACAAATTTTCATTAATTACTAGTTTCTATGTAACTGTTTTTATATTGTTTTACTTTCTTTTTTATTCAAGAAAATGTTTTTAATTTATTTATCTTATTTTATTTTATAATTTTTTTTTAAAAGTACCTTATCTTCACCATACCTGGTTGTCCAAATTAGGCATAACAATGTGTTAATTCCACGACTGTATATATCGGTTGATATCGGTATCGGTTGATATCGGTATCGGTAATTAAAGAGTTGGACAATATCGGAATATCGGATATCGGCAAAAAGCCATTATCGGACATCCCTAATTAAAACATATGTTTATCACTATAAAATGATTCAACCCAAATGTAATGTGCATTCATAAACTTTGTATTTTGCAATAAACCAACAAGTCGAAACTATTTTTTTAAACTTACAAATTGTCACAATTTTTTTTAATCTATAAAAATTTACACGTTTAATAATTCTGAGTACAACTGTATGTTAAGGTATATTTTAGTCACTGAGCGCTACATGCTGGCTGCCCACTGCCCTTCAGGGATGCAGACATGTTTTATACATGTAGAAAAATAAGTGGATGCAGCTTCGTTTTCCACTTAATATGTCAATATTATGTAACTCTAAATGCTCATCATTAGTCGGCACAGTTGGGGGTATGTGAGCATTATTATAGAATGAGGATAAATTACATAAATAGAGCAGAAAGTCAACGTTTGGACTTAATACAATGGCAGATCCTCTGCAAACATTGAAAGCATTCATTAAGACAGAATCTGTGAATTTAATAATCGTAGATTAGAGATGGGCGATCAATTTTTTTTATTCCTTACGATGAGGATTACTTTTTTATTTATTTATTTTTTACCACTACTCGGGCTTATTACCTTTCACATTTGAATCCATACAGTACCAATTGCTGCTACATTGGCAGCGATGGCACATTTTGAAAACTGAAGCCTTACTGCACATTTGAGGGTTTACTATCAGGCATAATTGCTTTATTTGCATGGAAAATAGCAACATTACCTATTAAGCTTGTGTGATTGTTTGTCTGCCAAGTGTTTCAGCTGGCTGAGTCTACAACCGAAAGTGATGTCACAAACAACAAAGTTATCAAAATATGGTAAAGGTACATTTATTCAATACCTGGTAGTACAGAAGGAATTATAAAAGTATGGCACCCATCCATTTTTTTTTACCCCAATAAAACACTTAACAAATGATTTCCATTTAACAACTTTTAATTTATAAAATATTACTAATTAAATAACTAATTAGTACATTCCAACAGTGCAACCTAAATAGTTCGCTACCATTTAATACATTGCTCTTGTTGTGCTAAACCCTTTTTGTTTGTTTGCGTAAGTTAGACCTTGTTGAGCTTTTTTTTTCTGTCAGGGTACAAAGTAGGTCCACACCGCACCACTTTTCCCTTCAGGCAAGGACATTAATGTTCCACTTCTCAATTCACAGTGACGCGTGTTGTTGTTACCATGAATTGATTAACGTAGACCTCGACTTAAGCAAATTGAAAAACTTATTCGGGTGTTACCATTTAGTGGTCAATTGTACGGAATATGTACTGTACTGTGCAAACTACTAATAAAAGTTTCAATCAATCAATCAAAAGATTTTGTTGTATTAGTCAACTTGAATCAACATCGAATTACAGCTTTTCTAGAGTTAAGTTATACCAGTGCTTTTTTTTTTTGAAAAGTCAAACGTTAGGTCTTCTGTAAGATTTTACGAGTATTTATTAAAACGGGTCAATGGTAAATATTATAGCATTGGTCTCAGTCACGCAAAAGCATTGTCGATTCCGTGCCTAACCACCATGGGTGTGCATCCTCTACAAGAGCGAGCGTTTGCAAAAGTGAGCCCCGATGAAATATTCTTCAGTTTCTATATAGCAAAAGAGCAGATAAGCCCAATGGATCAATGAGTCCATGGTCATCAAGTGTCCTCGAAGGAGGGGGCCAGTCTAAAGAGGAAAATAAGAAGAAGTGATACCGAGAAATTTTTTTGTTCAAAAGAATGTGTAGCTAATCAAAATTATTATTATAAATAAAAAAGATCAATATCTGAGGCAAGTTCCTCCCTTTGAAAATGTAACCTTTGTACCATTCTTTAGCTATTGAAGACTTGAGGTTACACATTTGGAGCCATCTTTATTTCAGCCTTGTCCCAGTGATTACACGTACAAAAACTTGCATCAATGTCCCCAAAGCAGTAGATAGTAGTCAGGCAGGTCTGAAAGTTGAAGATGCAGCTTCATATTTGTGTGTGTAATTAATCAAATGAAGTTCAACACAAATGTGTGAATTTAGGTGTATTAGTGAATAATAACACGTATTATCATTAGAATACATTTTCTTTTTGACAGCAAAAACGTCGCCATGGGGCGGGTGGCTTGGTTGCTAGGGCGGCCGTGCTAGCAACTTGAGGATTCCAGATTACGCCATCCTAGTCACTGCCGTTGTGTCCTTGGGCAAGACACTTTACCCACCTGCTCCCAGTACCACCCACACTGGTTTAAATGTAGCTCAAATATGTCGATAATGGGTTTCACTATGTAAAGTGATTTGAGTCTCAAGAGAAAAGCACTACATAAATACAATTCACTTCACTTTGCAAACATTTTGGACATGTTTGGGGAGATTTGGACAAAGTGGGGGGCTGTGTGTGAACAATACAATGTTAATAGCATTAAAACCATTAATTCTATCAATGGTTAGCAAGAATATTTTTTGGAAAGCACAAATGTAGTACAAACCTTTGGGACAAGTTTGGTGAGATTTGGACATTGTCACGTGTGGGGTCACAGGTCACTGCGGGGTCGTTCCTCCCAGATGTAAAACGGACAACTCCGGACAAAGCGTGACGTAGGAACATGATTTAATCCATAAATCATACACAGGTCAACATGTGGGAAACAAACAAAAGGAAAGCGTGCCGTTCGCACGAGAAGCTAAATAGCCAAAACTTAGCACAGGAATCATTAGCCAAGAAAACAAGGAATACCCAACGTAACTGTTGCATTCGCAAACAATGAAGCCAGACCGAGTGTGGCGAGCAACGTGAATAAATAGCTCTCTGATTAGTGCCGGACACTAATCAGAGGCAGGTGTAACCAATTAGTACCCACGGTAACCAAAACAAACCCAGAAGTGCACAAAACAGGAACTAAGGGAGTCCAAAACTAACAGAAAACACAAAACATGATCGGGACCGCGGATCATGACAGACATGGTGAGTGAGGTGTGTGTAAATATTAAAACATTACTAACATAAAAACCAAAATAAGAAAAATGTTTTTTCACGGCAATGATTTGGAACAATTGTTTAGGACGAGTTTGGTGAAATTTGGACATGGAGGGGGAGCTGCATGTAAAGAATGAAACATCTGAATCTAATCTGAACTGGACCTGGTTTTAAGAACCCTTTTGAACAATCTGATTTCATTGACAACCCGGTCTGGTGAAGATAAGGTCCTTTGTTTGTTTTGTTTTGTTTTATTTTATTTATTTATTTTTTAAGTGGAATAAAATAAGATAAATAAAAAAATAAAAATAAAAAATATATATATATATATGTATATATATATATATATATATATACTTTTTATTGGATAGAAAAGAAAGTAAAACAATATAAAAACAATTACATAAAAAATAGTAATTAATGAAAATGTTAGTGGACCAGCAGCACACACAATCATGTGTGCTTTAAAGACTGTATTATTCTATATTGTTTTTTCAAACATCTGGTTTGAAAAAAACAGAAGTTTTTAATAACAGAAAGAGACAGCCCCTTTTGTGTAAATGAGTGTGGATGGGTGAGGGAGGGTTTTCTTGGGTTGATGCACTAATGGTAAGTGTATCTTGTGTTTTTTATGTTGTTCAAAATAATAAGAAAAAAAGAATGAAACATTACTATAATGTAAACCATGATAGCACAAACATTTTTATGGCACAAACATGGAACAATAGTTTGGGGCAAGTTTGGAGATATTTGGACAAGGTGGAGGGCTCTGTGTGTGTAATACAACGTTAATAACATTAACAAGGGCACCTTCACACAGTTCAATTTTACATTATAGTGGTGTTGCAGCATGTAGCCTGTATGTTTGTTGTAAGTTGCTATGAAATATATGGAAATGGCAAGTCTGTTTTTTTCATTAATTACTGTCAATTTGTCAATATTCAATCAATACTCATGTGAGTACATATCGATAAACTGTTACTACAGAATCGATGGTCCAATTTCTAGCATAAATGCATCAGTTGATGAAAAAGCAGGCAGCTTCTCATAATTACGTTTGGAAAAAACGCGTAAGAATTTCCCATTTTTCTCTCAATATGCTTTGTGGTGTTGCCTCATTCACACACATTAATTTGCTGGTATCACACAGGGTCTACCTGCCTCATTAAGAAAAAGAAGTGCCTCATATCTTTATATAAGTTTCTGGATATTGAAGCAGAAACTTTTCAGCGCCTCCGCCCTCCGAGCAATGCCAGAACAAGTGGATAAGCTCAGCCTGTCCCCATAAAACTGCAGAAGATTGGCCTGGAACAGAGTGAGTGAAATGGCTTTGATTTACCACCAGTTTGATGCACCAGCCATATTAACATTCAATAACAGACTGTGAGTACATGTTTTTAGGCTGTTGGGGTCCCTTGAAAGAAGACGTGCACACAGGCAGACGTGCAAACCCAAGATCCGTTGTCATTGTCAACGTCCGCTGGGGACGACATGGCGTGGTTGGGAGAGTGGCCGTGCCAGCAACCTTAGGGTTCCTGGTTCAATCCCCACCTTTTACCAACCTCGTCACGTCCGTTGTGTCCTTGAGCAAGAGACTTCACCCTTGCTCCTGATGGGTCGTGGTTAGGGCCTTGCATGGCAGCTCCCGCCATCAGTGTGGGTAATGGGTGAATGTGGAAATAGTGTCAAAGCGCTTTGAGTACCTTGAAGGTAGAAAAGCGCTATATAAGTATAACCCATTTACCATTTATCATCTTGCAAGAACGAAACAAAAACAGTGTCAGCAGGTCACACATCAAACAGATTCTTGTCATTTCGGGTGGTGAGAAACAAGTCTGTATGTGGGGGTGAGGAAACACACACAGGGAAAGAGTGATGGCAGTGTACAGGGAGCGCTGAAATAAATTAAGTGCCATCCTTCTGAGACAAAGAGGTGCTAAAAAGTCACTATTCAAGTCCTCACCGCTTACTTCACCATCAGATAAAAATGATAAGAGTATGCAGCGGGTTATACAGATTATACCACAATCATTTAAGTAATGCATTTTATAATTTTGTTCCTGTTGCTCAAAACAGGACAACTGGGTTTGTAAATGTTCAGCAGAGAATAATTCTACAATCAATCTCACACTAGTCTAAGGAGGCCACAGAGTGACGAGCAAGCTCCAATTATTTTGTTCTGTTTGGTGTAATAAATGACCTAAAAATAGAATAGATACATACTGAACAGTATTTATCAGCTAGCTTAATGGTCTGAACACTCCTGGTCCCCACATCACTTTTTTTTTTTCAACTTATATTTAAAATGGTATAAAAACTACACCATGCAGAATGCATTGCTTCAGTCAGTGCTATGCCAGGAGACTCTAATGGTATCTGGTTTTAACAAAATGATTTACACTCAACAAAAACAAGAATGCAACAATTTTGTTTTTGCCTCCGTCTTTCATGAGCTCCATCCAACGATGTACAAAGGTCTGTTTCTCTCAAATGTTGACACACATGTATCGATGAGCACTTATTCTCATTTGCCAAAATCATCCAGCCACCTCACAGGTGTGACATATCTAGAACCTGATTAGACCAGTGTTTTCCAACCTTTTTTGAGCCAAGGCACATTTTATTCATTGAAAAAATCCACAGGCACACAACCAGTGGAAATCGTTGAAAAATGAAACTCAGCAACCGATATTAACAATAAAAAATCGTTTTCGCAATTGTTGGATATGAATTCAAACCATAACCAACCATGCTTCACTATAACTCTTGTCTCAAAGTAGGTGTACTGTCACGACCTGTCACATCACGTTGTGACTTGTTTTGAGGTCTCTGACGTTTTCCTGTGTCGTGTTTTAGTTCTTGTCTTGCGCTGCTATTTTGGTGGCTTTTCCTGTTTTGTTCGTATTTTCCTGTTGCAGTTTCATGTCTTCCTTGAACGCTATTATCCACACCTGCTTTGTTTTGGCAATCAAAACTACTTTAAGTTGTGCGGATGCTATCCTTTTTGTGGGGACATTATTGATTGTCATGTCATGTACGGATGTACTTTGTGGACGCCGTCTGCTCCACACGCTGTAAGTCTTTGCTGTCGTCCAGCATTCTGTTTTTGTTTACTTTGCAGCAAGTTCAGCTTTAGTTTCGTTTTGCATAGCCATTCCTTTAGCTTCAATGCCTTTTCTTAGCGGCACTCGCCTTTTGTTTATTTTTGGTTTAAGCGTTAGATACCGTTTTACCTACACGCTGCCTCCCGCATATTGTGATCACGACAAACCATGTTCCCGACATCTACAAAGCAATTAGCTACCTTCTGCCACCTACTGATATGGAAGAGTATTATATTACACGGTTACTCTGCCGAGCTCTAGACAGCACAGACACTCAACAACGGCACATTATTTGCGAATTATAATTACTGGTTTGCAAAAATTTTTTTTAACCCAATTAGGTGAAATTACATAATCTCCCACGACACACCAGACTGTATTTCACGGCACACGGTGGTTGAAAAACACTGGATTAGACAGAATAATTATTGCGCAGGTGTGCCATAGGTTTGCCAGAATAAAAGGTCAGGATTAAATATGCAGTTTGACTGCATTGGTGCGTTCCAGGGGGTCAGAAAAGCAGCAATGCAACACATTTCCTTTGCATAGATTTTGATCATTACCTGTGGGATTTTGGTCCACTCCTCTGTAACAGCTGTGCAAAGTTGCTTGATATTAGCAAGAACTGGAAACACGTTTTTGTATATGCCAATGCAAAACAACCCAAACATGCTGAATGGGTGACTTGTCTTTGGCTGTGCATTGTCAAGCTGCAACATGAAGTGATGGCCATGGATCTTGTTACAGTATATCAGTGCATTCAAAATGCCACCAATAAATTGCACCTACGCCTTCCCATATCACAAACAAGAGGTGTCTCAGAATGCCTGGGTCGCAACCATGTGACCTATGTCCCACGCTCGGATGGCAGGCAAACATTCAATATGGATACTGTTTATTTACCTTTAGTAGTGCACATGTGAGCATATTTAAAATATGTTGAGGGGAATCTACAAGCCAGATATAATCAAAAATAGCTGAATGTGATGGAGTGAATCCATACATTAAGAAGAAATACTTTTTCACAAGAGCTAAAAGATTCAACACCACTAAAGTAGGTATAGTACAGCGCTGTAAACACAACAACCATTTACTATGAGCCGAAAAGTTGGTTAACTTTGAAATTCAATTTAGCCCCGCAGACATCGCTAGGAAGACGTGAAAAGACGATTGTTTGCTCCCACCTTTGTCTTTCTTTTTTTTTACCTTAAAACCTGTGTTATTGTCTCACATAGGGATCGTGAATGATAGGCAACATTCCGAAAAAAGTGCAGTTCCCTAACAAAGCAGCAACTCTCATCTCCTTCTTCTGTGGGAGGAAGACAAGTGTTGGGAGACCTCACTTACCGCGCTCTTATGGCAACGGTAATGATGCTTCCGCAGGTTTACCTACAGCTACCTTGTTACCACTTTTACTCCCTCAAAATAGTGAATTTTGATCTTCTATTTGGTGCTCCTCCAGAAATGAAGTCAACCCCACTCACTAAACCATTAAACTTTACTGTGTTTGTCTGAGCGTTTCAGTCTTTTTCTTTGAGGTGTAAAAAGTTACAAAGCTGGGTGTGTTATTTGTGTATTTATTGGCTCTGTTGTGGGGAAAAAAATGATTTTCCCATAGTCAATTGATTGTGGGCAAAATCTAAGACATTGAGATCCAAATCCTATAAGTCTAAGACATCCATAGCACAACCATAACCTCATCGCCAACATCGGTCACTCTTTCCACATCTTGACATCAGCAACTCACTCACCTACACGGCGATATACATGATGTGTGTCATCTGCAGTGAAAACCGTGATTCATCCATTAAGCAAACACCTTTCAAAAGTGCCAGATGCTATCGAATGCGAGCATTTGCCCACTCAAGTCGGTCACGATGATGAAATGCAGTCAGGTTGAGAGCCCGGTGAGGATGACAAGCACACGGATGAGCTTTCTTGAGACACTGTCTGTATCAAGTCCTTGGTCATGCAAAGAGATTGTTGTGGGCTCTGTACCGAGGATGTCGTTGTGGCTTGTGCAGCCCTTTGAGACACTTGTGATTTAGGGCTATATAAATAAACATTGATTGATTGATTGATTGATTGATTGTTGCTTGACAGCTGGTCTCTAGGCCCGTCCACAGAAAGATTCCTTGTGGTGCTCAAGCACCTGCCCTTTTGCATACGAAAAGTGCCCTTTCTGCTGGAGTCCTATTTTTTTAACTCATTTAAGAATAATAATTACTCTTGTCATCAATTACCCCCAAATATGATTTGAGATCTGACAGAGGATATATTTGATTCTTGGGAGAATTCTTCCCTGAACTGCTCAGTGGCATTCAGGTGCTCCCACTGCGCCGCCCCCCCTGCCCTCTTCCTTACACAGAGTTGAGCTGTCTACGTCTCCTCTGACCCGCAGCATCAGACTGACAGCTAATAACAATGTTTGTGCAATACCTTGGCCTTGACAATATTTGACTGCTAAATTAACCAAAACATTGGCGCTGCTCAAATGTCGCTACTGGTCCAATGTTTCCTTCAGCAATAGAAAAACAACCACAACTCAAAGCCTTGACAGATATTCACAGACATAGTTTGACATAGTTGTCAAGTTTGTTTATGGGATAAGGGCAGTTTTACTGTTCTTCAAAGGTTGTTTGTCTGTTTGTAAGTTTAAGTAAAAAATGTAGGGGCGGATTTTGATGACACAGATGGGAAATGTCGGACTTCAGATAATGAACAAGGTGGTGTTCCAGATCACCATGTAGGATTCCTGTTTCTTTATTGTTTTTTTTTTCCAAAAGGCTTTATCACTACTTTTGGTGGAGGGCTGCACTCTCTGAGTGGTTTCCTAGTTTATCAAATATGATCATTTGAGTTTGTAATGGTTGTGTTAACTAAAATAACTACATGTTTATATGTCTATGGATGTTCTCATTCATCTAGGACTGTGTGGTCTCCGAGCATTCAATCGATCGCAACTGGACTGTTCAGTTTGTCTGAGAACAGTCTTTCTAGCTTAACGTATTTTTATCATAACAATGTATGAGGTTAATATAGACCACTCCTTATTTCCCCCCTTCATCTGCTTTCTTTTGTATTTCAAGTATTCATTACATTTATGTATTGTTGTAATGTTGATAATAAAGGTAATTATTAATATTCATCATCAATAGTGTTATTTCTATTGGTATTTTTATTGCAACAGTTTTATTGCAACAGTTTTAGTGAAATAATGTTCATAGTCATTTATGTGTTATTACTATCTACTTCATTACCTCGTTTGATAAAGTCAAATATAAATAATTAAGTGAAACATTCCACACTTCTCTTTTGTAAAGTAAATCTATAAAGCAGATATGGGCGTCTACGTCAACAATATGATTTGCATAAGTGGCTGGACAGGACATGTTAAAAAACAAAACCCCCCTCAAAAAAACAAAAAACAAAACTGTATTATTTAACTTCAGGGCCAGACCCCTTTATTGGGCTGCGAGCTTCCCCTAGAGGTACGCCAAAAATTATCGGCTTCTCAGCTGTGGTCTGTAAGAGCCGTGGGGGTACTCAGTTGTAATCCATTTTTTTCACAATTTGTGGCTGTCATTACAATCTCTAACAAATAGAAGTGGTCTAAAGCTAAAGCCGTAGAGAAGTTATTGAGCTTATGAACCCGGAAAAGTTAGCTGCAGTATTGTACTGTTTAAAGCGTAGGGTTTACAGCGTGGATAATATGTAGCGGCTTATGGACCGAAAATTACGGTATTTATGATTTTAAAATATGTTACCTTGAATTTGTATGAATTATTAAAGAAAGAATTATGACTATCGAAAAATGTGGCTATTACAGTCAGTAGGTTGAAGCTCGTTGAGAACCCTCGCCGTAGTGGCCTGTGTTGGCTACCAAATATGCACAATGCAACTGTGTTTTTAATAGACAGCGAGAGAGGAACAGCCTGTGCTTTGTAACTGAGGCTAAAGAACAACGCATGTAAACTGTATTCAAGTAAGAATACTCTAACATGGCTTTCAGCAGCAAAAAAGGATGAGCTCCACAATATTTCTTTGACGGTCGACATTGAAGAAAAAAGTAATGTGGGTACAACCTGGTCCTGTCTGTGGTTCCACTGACAATTGTAGACAGTTATTTTCTCACAATTTGACACTGCAAAGATTCAAGCATAAGGGAGGGTAATGATGGAGTGGATTGGCCTCTGGTGACCCTCATTCAGAATCTCATTTTTACCGGCAGACTTTGTAAGGCTACAATGGATCAATCACAGTGGCCTGGCGAGATGATCTTTTCCCCATCAGTGAAGACTTTCTTCTGGTTGTTAGTGTTTGAGTACCTCCTCAGCTGACTGCGATGACATGCATGGCTTCTGTGTCAAGCCTGGAAAGAAAGGTGGGAGTACCAAAAACAACAGGCCAAATGTAAAGCACAAGAGAGTTGAAGAATCTCCCAGATGCTTTCACTTGCTCTACAAAATAATGTTAAATGCTTCAAGTAGAGGTCCGTCTGTATTCCATTTTTGAGGAATGAGTAGTAGCTTTGCCCTGGGTAACAATGAGGGAAACACATGAGGTTTGTATCTTTATCTTCTCAATTTCTGCGTTTTGTCAGAGAATGACAAAGCGCTCAGCTGCCAGCCTACAGGCTTGCTTTTAAAGGAGTTGCAGCTGTGGGTGTAGAAGAAGAGGTCACTTGGTCCAGTGCGATCAAATTGTTTTGAAATGCGGGTCCATAATAACCTGTATGCAAAACAATGTATTTTCCACACGTTATACAGTATATCTAACTGCAGCCATGGCAGTGATTTCACTTGGTACCAAGAGACCGATTTTGCCTCAAATGGACTAATGAGCCATTGTGCTGTTTGAGCAGGGACACTTAGGAGATGAGGTCAATGGAGAAGGGAGATAATGAGGATGACAGTGATGGGCTGCCTCTATTAGAGACTGTGTCACACTGCATGACCTTTCATTTCATCTGGCTACTAGTTGCACAACACGGTAAGCAGGAATATTATCCCTCACTGTCACAGAGGCCTCAGACACTAAAGTAGGATCACATTGCAATTAAGTACACGGGACAAATAACTAAATAATAAATAATAATAAATCACATTTGTTGAGCAAAAGGATAACAATAATGTTGTCATGATCCCATACATTTTTCGGTGTTTTGTATCACTTCCTGCCTTGGTGCCCCTATTTTGGTTCTACCTCCTGTTGGATTCCTTGTTTTGCTGCACCTTCACTTTCTGATCTGTTTCCTGTCAGCACAACTGTTTTACTTTAGTTCATCTAACCTGGTTGGTTTCATCTGTTGCTCCTTGCTGGTGATGGATCCTTTTGCTTTGTACAGTGATTTGACAAGTGTTTGTCTACTCTGCACATCCATGTTGCACTAGATTTATTTTGCCTTGCCGTGTTGTTTTTCTTAATTAAACAAACTTATTTTCTGCACATCATTGCTTTGCCTAGCAGTAAAGACCAGCGAATGTAACAAACATGTTATTATTAAACTGTGAAATAAGCTCCACATATAGTATAGCATTTTCTCATTTGTTACAAAAAGGCACAAACCTTTTGCACCTTACTTTCACTCAATGTCTTGATGAACTGCAGTATCTCACATGAGAGAATACACAGCACCCATTTAAATAAACCATTTCTTGATGCCTTCTCAGGGTGTTACGACCTGTCGTGGCAGCTGGTCTAGCTGACATGTTCTTGTGTTTCCTTATTTTCTGTATTTGTTTCCTGTCCACCAATCTTATGTCTGTTCACTTCCTGTCTGGTTTCACCACTCTGACCTGAGCGCTGTTTCCCTCACCTGTTCCTGACTGGCAACCTGAGCACATCTATCCCTATAAGCAAGCCTGCCCTGCAATCAGGGCTGGACGATTGTCTTGGTTATGGATAATGTTAATGTTTCTGAAATGCTTGTGTTAAACAATTAAATACTTGTCTTACCTGCACATCGCCCTCCTGTCTCCTGGATCTTGGCAGAAATGCGTGAGCATGACACAGGGCACATTACAATAAAACTGAAACTTGGATATAATTCTGAATAGTCAGTGTAAAGCTTATCTAGTAATGTATATGGAACAATGTATAGCATGAGTTTGTACCCTAAAATTGCAAGACCAAGACAGAAATTCAAACTTGATATTCCTCTTTGACGTGATAGAAGAGGAAATAATCAAAATTGTGAAAACATGTTAATTCAAGACCTCAATTGACTCTAACGGAATTAATATGGAAACGGTCAAAAAGGTTATAAAAGTGATCTCAGAACCATTAATGTACGGAGAAAAACCTCTAACCCATGGGTGTGCTGTTGTAGTGTGTTAGTAACATTAATCTGTGCATGTGTGTCTACCTCTAGTGCAGTCCCCAGCCAACGGCGTCTCCTTTACTGTGTCATGTGCCTCCTGCCTGTTTGTCACATATCTTTTCACATGTGTGGTTTTCTTCTGATATCTTGCTCCTGTTGGTGATTCAACCACAACCTGATTTACTGTCTTGCTCATAGCTTTGTGTGGTGTTCCGTTGAATGGTGTGGTGAACTTGTCCACTCTGTCCTGCTATATGAGCACTCTGTGACCTACGTCTTTCATCAACATACAGCTTAGCTTTTCCCTTTTCCTCAGCATCTCTATCACATACTTCCAGTGATACTGTGTGTGATGCATCGAGATCTGGCAACTTTACTCTCATCTTCGGGTTAAATAGTAGCTCAGCTGGGCTTTTTCCCAGTAGTAGCATGTTGTGTGCTCCTGTACACAGTCACATAGTTTCTCAGTTCATGTTTCCAGTCCTTCTGCTTGAGCCATTCTTAGTCTTTTCATCATCGATGTATTCAGTCACTAAACTTCTCCATTCGCTTAAGCCCATTTTAGAGTTGTTTTCACGTTTGTGATTCCATTTTTCTCACAGAACTTCTTGAACAACTCAGACTTGAACTGTGGCCCTTGGTCGGATCTGCAGTAAACTGGTAATCCAGGGCAGTTAAAAATTGATTCCAGCCTGTCAATGACTTTCTTTGTCGTCGTGGAAGTCATGATGTCATACTAATAGTAGCGACTTTAGTAATCTACCACCACAAGTATGGAGTGGTTATTTGGCAGTGGTCCTAGCAGATCTATGGCAACATCTTGCTAGGGACCATCTGGTAGACTTGTATGTCTCATTGGTTCTGGTGAGTCAGCTCTTGCTACAATTTGACATCAATGACATGCCTTACAGTGTTTCTCGGCTGCCATTCCCAAGCCAGGCCACCAAACCTTGGTTCTGAGATGCTGCTTGTTCCCACAATTACAAATGTCCTTCATGGGCCAGTGTACTCATTAACAATTAGTGCATAAGATTTACAACTATCAAAACATCCACTTGTTATTGCATTATGTACCTCAATTAATTCTGGGTCAGTAGCAGAGGCTTCCTCTATGTCTCATGTAGTAAGTGCTTTTAGTGTGGCACTCATTGTCTAACATAATCCTTCCTCTGAGTTGTGTTTGTGTACCTCCCTTTTTGCTGTAACCCCCAGCAACCGTGTCAATGGGTCTGCAATGTTTTGTTTCCCAGGTATACACATCATGTATATACAGAAATCATAGCGTTGCAGTCTCAGAACCCATCTCTCTATGGGTGCGCATGGTTTGGATCGAGGACCATGTATGACCTCTAATGACTTATGGTCAGTGACTAAATCGAACCTCCTACCATACACACAAGGATGAAGTCTCTCACAAGCCTATACGAGAGCTAAGCTCCACGCTCTGTCTGAGAGTTACTATGATCACAGTCTGTTAAGCTGCAACTCAAATAGCATACAGGTACCATCTTTCCCTGCTGGCCTTGCATCAGCACTGCTCCTACAATTACAGGACTCGCATCTGCTATAACTTTGGTTGGGTTGGGGCTTCCTTGTGTTGTAAACAGAGGTGGGTAGAGTAGCCAGAAATTGTACTCAAGTAAGAGTATTGTTACTTTAGAGATTTATTACTCAAGTAAAAGTAAGGAGTAGTCACCCAAATATTTACTTGAGTAAAAGTAAAAAGTATGCTGTGAAAAAACTACTCAAGTACTGAGTAACTGATGAGTAACCTGTCCGTTTAATGATGACGGCAACAAATAATGCACAAAAACATAAAAATAGCAATGAGCAAATTCAGAGCCAGGAATATCTCTTAAGCAACTAAAACAATAACATATATTAAACAGTAATACATTAACATAAAAAAATTAAGGCAAATTGAGCCACAATAACTTAACAGCACCATAGGCTCAGTAGGCAGAGATTACAAAGGAAAATAAGTTAGCCTTTACGCAAACCATAAACTGAAAGGTGTGGGCTGCACTTGATGCACTTCTGATTGGTGTTTGTATGCATGCGGGAGTGTGTGTGTGTGTGTGTGTGTGTGTGTCTCTGTCTATGAGGCTGCAGTGCGTTGATAAATGTCCCCACACGATGTACATTTGACAGTGATTCATAGCAGGGAAGCAAACATCAGCCTACGGTGACAGCCAAAATATCTACTAACGTTACTTACCGCGATGTGCTTCCTCAAATTTGACGTTGAGCTTAAGGTTGTTGTTGTTTTGCCGCTGAAACATAAAGAGTTTCAGCGGCGGGGTCACATGACCAGGCGGTCATTTGACTGTCTGGCTCTGTTTGATTGGTGAAACGTTGTCAAATGTCACCAGCGACTGCATGTGATTGGTGGAACGGAGTCAAACGTCACCAGTGACTGTATTTGATTGGATGAAACGCAGGCATGCGATAGATCCTACTTTGAAGGTCTGTCTGACAAACCAAAACAAACAACGCGTGCATTAACAGATCGATAAAAATCAGTAGCGAGTAGCGAGCTGGATGTAGATAAATGGAGCGGAGTAAAAGTAGCGTTTCTTCTCTATAAATATACTCAAGTAAAAGTAAAAGTATGTTGCATTAAAACTACTCTTAGAAGTACAATTTATCCCAAAAGTTTCTCAAGTATATGTAACGGAGTAAATGTAGTGTGTTACTACCCACCTCTGGTTGTAAAACCTATTGTGAATCTGGAACTGAATCATACGAGACCCAGAAAACATTTTTAGGTTCCCAGGCCTCGACTACAGCTCTCACTCTCTCCTCTGTTGGTTCTGAACAGCACTTTATGAGCCTCTTCATTACAGCATGTAATCTCTTATCATGTGTCTTGTGTGAGTATTATCACATCATCTGATATGTTCTCAACATCTTCAATGCCAGCCAATGCATTGGCTACCTCATGCTGATATTCATGACTGGCCGATGAGACACCAAAAATGTACCTTTTGTATTTGTATTGGCCATTATATACTGCAAAAGTGACTATTTCTCTTGACTCTGAGGTCAGTTCTAATTGATGGTATAGCCCTATTTGAGGTCTAGCTTGTTAAATATAGCTGAGCCTTTCAGGCCATAGACCTTGCAAATTTTCATCAACAGTATAAGGGTTCCATTCCCTCACAATTGCTTCGTTGGCCCTTCTCATACCTGAACACATTCTAACATCTTTGTCAGGTTTTGGGATAATCACCACTCCGATTAGCCCCGGGGTGGGGCCTTTGACACTTTCAATAATGTCTAGACCAATGGTTCTCAAACTTTTTCACCAAGTACCACCCCAGAAAACACTTGGCTCCTCAAGTACCACCGTAATGATCAATATTAATATACAGTAGGCCTAAGAATTCATTCAGAACAAGGCATCAACAATGATACTACACATACAGTACATATTTAGAGACTTTTTTGGCATACCGCTAGATAGAGCCAATGTACTACTAGTGTTATATGTACCACAGTTTGAGAATCACTGGTTAAGATCAATCAATTCCATTTTATTTTATTCTCCACAGCCTCCCTGAGATTGTATGGTATCCGTCTTAATGGCAGGGCCACAGGCTTGACCTGTAAGTCTATGCAGAGTACAGGCTAACCTGCTTGGTGTTTAGTTGTCCTACACCCTTGAACACATCTGGATATACATGTAACTGCCCGAGGGTATCTTTGACCACAGAAACATTTGTATCTATTTTCAACACTCCCAGTTTCCTGACTGTCTTTTACCCAGTAGTGGTTCACCATTACCCCTAAACCATACTTGCCAACCTTGAGACCTCCGATTTCGGGAGGTGTGGTGGGGGTGGGGGTGGGGGGGCGTGGTCGGGGGCGTGGTTAAGAGGGGAGGAGTATATTTACAGCTAGAATTCACCAAGTCAAGTATTTCATATATATATATATATATATATATATATATAAATATCCATCCATCCATCCATTTTCTACCGCTTATTCCCTTTTGGGGTCGCGGGGGGCATATATATATATATATATACCGTATTTTCCGCACTATAAGGCGCACCGGATTATTAGCCGCACCTTCAATGAATTACATATTTCATAACTTTGTCCACCAATAAGCCGCCCCGGATTATAAGCCGCGCCTACGCTGCGCTAAAGGGAATGTCAAAAAAACAGTCAGATAGTTCAGTCAAACTTTAATAATATATTGAAAACCAGCGTTCTAACAACTCTGTCCCAAAATGTACGCAAATGTGCAATCACAAACATAGTAAAATTCAAAATGGTGTAGAGCAATACCAACATAATGTTGCTCGAACGTTAATGTCACAACACACAAAATAAACATAGCGCTCACCTTCTGAAGTTATTCTTCATTCGTAAATCCTTCGAATTCTTCGTCTTCGGTGTCCGAATTGAAAAGTTGCGCAAGCGTGGGATCCAAAAATGGCCGGCTCCGTCTCGTTGAAGTCATCGGATTCAGTGTCGCTGTTGTTGTGCAGCAGTTCTGTGAATCCTGCCTTCCGGAAAGCTCGGACCACAGTTGTGACCGAAATATCTGCCCAGGCATTTACGATCCACTGGCAAATGTTGGCGTATGTCGTCCGGCGCTGTCTGCCCGTCTTAGTGAAGGTGTGTTCGCCTTCGGAGCTGTGTGAAAAAAGCCACCCGGCCTCTTCGCGTAAACTTCCCTTAACCACTCGCTCATCTTTTCTTCATCCATCCATCCCTTCGAGTTAGCTTTTATGATGACGCCGGCTGGAAAGGTCTCTTTTGGCAAGGTCTTCCTTTTGAATATCACCATGGGTGGAAGTTAGCATGGCAAGCTAGAACCACAGTGAAGGATGACTTCTCATTCCCTGTGGTGCGAATATTCACCGTACGTGCTCCCGTTCCACAGTGCGGTTCACAGGAATATCAGTTGCTGTGAAATACGGTAGTAATCCGTGTGCGGATGGAGAGATTGCGTCTTTTTATGAACCGGATCCTTTTCGCTTAGTAGGAGCCATTTTGTGGTCTTTACAGATGTAAACAGGAAATGAAACGTACGGTGATATCCGCGCGTTTTTTCTTCTTCTTCCGGGGGCGGGCGGTAGCTTACAGTAGAAGAAGAAGCGCTTCCTGTTCTATGGGGGCGGGTGCTTACCTTGGCGGTTGCTTGCGTAGAAGAAGAAGCGCTTCCTGTTCTACCGGGAAAAAAGATGGCGGCTGTTTACCGAAGTTGCGAGATCGAAACTTTATGAAAATGAATCGTAATAAAGCGCACCGGGTTATAAGGCGCACTGTTAGCTTTTGAGAAAATGTGTGGTTTTTAGGTGCGCCTTATAGTGCGGAAAATACGGTATATATGAAATACTTGACTTTCAGTGAATTCTAGCTATATATATATTTTTTTATTTTATTGTATATATATATATATATATATATATATATATATATATATATATATATATATATATATATATATATATATATATATATATATATATATATATATATATATATATAAGAGAAATACTTGAATTTCAGTGTTCAGTTATTTACACATATACACACACATACATACTTGCCAACCTTGAGACCTCCGATTTCGGGAGGTGTGGTGGGGGAGGGGGGGTGCGTGGTCGGGGGCATGGTTAAGAGGGGAGGAGTATATTTACAGCTAGAATTCACCAAGTCAAGTATTTCATATATATATATATATATATATATATATATATATATATGTATATATATATATATATATATGAAATATATATATATATTCATATATATATATATATATATATATATATATATATATATATATATGAAATACTTGACTTTCAGTGAATTCTAGCTATATATTTTTATTTTATTTTATTGTATATATATATATATATATATATATATATATACACTTGAATTTCAGTGTTCATTTATTTACACATATACACACACATAACACTCATTTACTCATTGTTGAGTTAAGGGTTGAATTGTCCATCCTTGTTCTATTCTCTGTCGCTATTTTTCTAACCATGCTGAACACCCTCTCTGATGATGCATTTTGCTTCGTCTCTTTGTTGTGTGCGTAGTTGTGCACTGCACTCTCTAAAAGCCCTAGATGTTATTGTCACATATGCATGTACAGTAGATGGCAGTATTGTCCTGTTTAAGAGTTTCACAACATTGCTGTTTACGGCAGACGAACTGCTTTACGGTAGACGAAAACGTGACTGCTGTTGTTGTGTGTTGTTACCGCGCTGGGAGGACGTTAATGAAACGGCCTAACAATAAACCCACATAAGAAACCAAGAACTCGCCCTCGATCATTCTACAGTTATAACGTGATTGGGCAGGCACGCTGTTTATATTGTGGGAAAGCGGACGTGAAAACAGGCTGTCTCACTCAGGTCCACATGGAGCTGGAGGGGGCGTGGCCTCCAGCTCCGCCTGAATTTCGAGAGATTTTCGGGAGAAAATTTGTTTTGGTTTTCGGGAGAGGCGCTGAATTTCGGGTGTCTCCCGGAAAATCCGGGAGGGTTGGCAAGTATGCCCTAAACTCAATAAATTCCGCCTATTGTGAGCTGTTACCAAAAGTGATTCCACAGTCAAACATTTCCTTAATTGCTAGTGGCTTGCTGAATGGGTATGGAACCAAATTCATCTGCACTTTTGGGTTATAAGACTTGCTTTTTATCTTTTCTGCTTTCAGCTTTTCCTATACATTTGCTCCCATGACATTGCACTTGGTGCCTGAGTCAACCAACATTTCTATATTTACTCCCCCCACACAAAATGTATACTTGTCTGAAATGTCATCCTCTTTCGTGTTAAATGCAAACTCACTCTCGTGTTCATGTTCCACTTCTAAAGTTTTCACATTTTGAGTCTTTGTTAACCTCGAATGGCACATCTTGGGGAAGTGATCCTTCCCCTGTGTGGGACATTTGGGATCCTTTGCCATGAGATCAGCATATCAACACCTGAAACACTTCTTCTTAGATGTGGTGCCTTCTTCTTTTTGGATACTGAGTCTTTCCCTCCTTTTGCGCGGCACAATGTACAGTCAATATGTCCCTCGTTCTTTCGGTCAGGGAGTCTTGGCGGCCATCTGTTCCTCAATTCTTTCACATTGTGAGGGTAATTCCAAAGTGCGGGCAAGTGTCAGTGTATGACCTTCCTCCAGCAATTTTCTACGCATGTACACCGACGTACATTCACTCAGGATAGCGTCTCTAATATGATGATTGTCAGTGTCGACTGGAAAAGCACAGTCTCTCGCAGTGCGTCACAACTATTATACAGTCTAACCTGGTTCCTGGTGCAACTTGTGAAACTTCTGGCGGTCAAACACTGTGTTGATTTGAGGCAAAAAGTATGTGTTCAGAATTTTTCTGCCTTTGGATAGTCCTTCACATCCTCGGTGTCCGACAGAGTTGACAACACATCCTGGGTGTCTGGTCCTGCTAGGTGCAAAAGTAGAGCTTGCCTTGTCTGCTTCTCCACATTTGTGGCATCAGCATCAATTACTGGTCATTTTCCATCTGCAAATAATTAAAACAATGTGAGCCATCGTGTCCACCTAGGTCCGAGTGTGGCTGGATCCGTGTAGCACGTGAACAGCTGAATTCCTGACTTCTCCGTGTTGCTTATTTAACTCCTTTTAACGTTCAACAACCAGTTTTTACTGCTCCTCTCTCAACTTCTTGGTCGCAAAAACATAAAATGTGACATCACATCCTGTGTTCCGTACAATTGAGTTCCTTTCATACTGGTACCTCCATGTGACCTGAGTAACCAATACATTACATATATATTCAAAACTTCCACTTGGACATCCAATATATTCTAAGAGAAGCATGGTATGGTTAGTATGTCTGCCCTACAGTCTGGTTTTGAACCTCAGTTGGAACGTTTCTGTGCTTGCATGTACTGCGGCTTACTCTCTTATCCCAAAAATATGCATGTTGGGCTAATTAGAGACTCTAAAGTTAAGTTAAAGTTAAAGTACCAATGATTGTCACACACACACTAGGTGTGGTGAAATTTGTCCTCTGCATTTGACCCATCCCCTTGTTCAAGCCCTGGGAGGTGAGGGGAGCAGTGAGCAGCAGCGGTGGCCACGCCCGGGAATCATTTTGGTGAATTAAACCCAAATTACAACCCTTGATGCTGAGTGCCAAACAGGGAGGTAATGGGTCCCATTTTTATAGTCTTTGGTATGACTTGGCCGGGGTTTGAACTCACGACCTACCGATCTCAGGGCGGACTGAGCAGGTCAATATTCCATAGGTGTGAATGAGTGTGGATAGTTTTTTATCGACTCGTTCAGGGTGTACCTCAAATTCAGCTGAGAAATGCTCCAGCTCACCCATGACACTCAGAAAAATAAGTAGTAAAAAAATGCTTGAATATATTTAGTAGGCTCCAAAATGCAATTGTGTAAACAACATGTACATAAAATACACTTTTCTGGGACTGATAATGAATTCATGTTCGAGCTAAATGGAAATCTGTTTCTGTGAGCAGTTTTTTTGCACATGAGTGGCTTTGTATTTAGCAACAAAGTGTTTCATCAGGAGTGTGCATGTCGGAGGAAGAGACTTCAGCGTCAGCCACATCCACTTTGAGCAGAAGTAGAAGTAATCAGATAAGACAGTTAATGACATCACATTGAATGGATGGGATGGAAACCACATGAGAAGCCAATTTTGTCTGATAACATTTTTACATCTTGTCACTATCAAAACAAACATGCAACTGCATTGTAAATGAAGTTAAGTTAAAGTTAAAGTACCAATGATTGTCACACACACACTAGGTGTGGTGAAATTTGTCCTCTGCATTTGACCCATCCCCTTGTTCACTCCCTAGGAGTTGAGGGGAGCAGTGGGCAGCAGCGGTGGCCGCGCCCAGGAATCATTTTTGGTGATTTAACCCCCAATTCCAACCTTTGATGCTGAGTGCCAAGCATGGAGGTAATGGGTCCCATTTTTATAGTTTTTGGTATGACTCAGCCGGGGTTTGAACTCACAGCCTACCGATCTCAGGACGCTGTTGTGAGAGTAGCGTATGTGTGTGTGTGCTCCTTTAAGAATGGCAGTGTGTGGGGTGAGTGACGTGAGTAAGTGAAAGTGCAAGTAAGGAGAGGTAGCGGTAGCATGTGCAGGAGTGTTAATAGCATGGTGGAAGTCCGGTTGTGCTCTGTGGAAATGATAAATAAAGGACCCTCGAATAAGGTACTGCAAATGTTGTCCCGCACTTCAACAGAAAAGCAAGAACCTTTGGGAAAAAAGAGAAATTAAACTTTTGACCAGCAAAGTAGAACAAGCACAGGTAAAAACCTTGCATCACTCATTGTTCTTCCCATTTAAGTACCAACACTTCTGCACCTAAGTACTGGAAGACGAATATTTTATCATCTGGGTTATTCAGCTGTGTTCCCAGTTTTGCAGAAATTACTAAAAGGTGCCTATTATATTTTTGGCCACATAATTCAAATGAAATAATCTACTATCGTCTATCTCAGAAAATTGGTGAGTAGGGTGAAACAAACATGTGCAGTAGAAATATGTGCTTATAGCTAAGTGAGGACTCCAGTGAATGTTAACATAAACGCTACAGTCAATTAATCAATCAATCAATCAATCAAAGAGTATTTATACAGCCCTTAGTCACAGGTGCCTCGAAGGGCTGCACAAACCACAATGACATCATTGGTTTGAACCCACATCCTTTGTGACCGGCTGCAATGGATGCCAAGTGCATACAGGTATTGGTAATGTGAGAACGGAACAATACTTTGTTACATTTCCACGCAGAGAGAAAAGAGCGGCTTTAAAATGTAAGTGTAGCTGTATTTATTCATATAGGACATTTAACACCAGACATGTAAAGCTTGTGTTAAAACATGAGACTTCAACTATCGTAATGTTGAGCAACCTCCGGCGGTTCTTCCTCTTGTTCCCCCCAGGGAGGGAGCCTCATATCCAGGTTGTGGAGACAACTTATATGCCCGGAACTTTTTTCAGCGTTTGGAAGTAAAACCTTACATCTGATGTATCTTTTCCTTTCTATGTTTAAATAGGTGGACTCATGTCTTATTGTGTGGCTGGTTGTATTGGATTGTCAAGTATTATTTTGACTTGTATAAACAATGTGATGAAACTACCGCTATTTTGATTAATTGCAAACAATACAAAATAGGGGGATACATTCAGCTATCCTGAAGGATATTCCACATCATATTTACATGTACGTTTGAAAGTATAACCTACAACATACAGTATTTTTAAAACATCAACTGCTATAACGTAGAGCTGAGGGATTATTTAAAATTGATTTAAAACATTTTTTAAATTTAAAAAATTTAACAATCATAACAAATCCTCTATAAACAGTATCATAACTAATCAATATGAGTAATTGCATTGAGTAATTGCCTTAAAGTTATTTTATTTGCTTTGTAAAGAGAATTTATACATAGTCATACATTAAACATTTATTAAATGACATAAATATATCCTAAAAACCTTTCAGTGCTGAAATCAACTGCATATATAAAACCAATTCACCAGAGTGCTTTACAAAGTAGTCAGTGTAATAAAAGTAGGTCACTTTACAAATACAAGAGTTCTCTCTGAGCAGGAGATGAATCTGTCGACAGCAACACAGACAGGCCTACTCAAGATAAATGTAAAAAACAACTTTTGCTTCATAATTTCATGCGTTTAAGCTTTTTTAAAGTTAATTTAGATGCCCTCAGTCCTTCTTTTCTTCTTCTACGGTGTTTTACTTGGGTGCCCAAGTCCAGTAAAACGGCTTTCGGGTAAACTTGTTGTTAGCCACCCCCACCGGCACTCGGCACTCACGCCAAAGCACTGCCTTTAGTTTGAAACCGTAAAAAAAAAAAATAGCAAAACTGAAAAAAAAAAGAAACGAAACCATACAAAAGCGAAGCGATCATAAAAACCTTTGAAACACACAAAAACAATAAAAGTGTACAAAAGTATGAATATTGGCATCGTAAACATCCCACAAAAATAATGTATTTTTCAACATTTGTGTTTATTTGTTCCCAAAACTTGTTTCGGGTCCAATACAACTTTTTCTACGGTGCCCATTTTTATTTCGATACCAAATCTTACAGGCAGTGTTCCGGCTCCATACTAAACTGTTTAATATTTTATACGTAAGTAATAAAACCTTGAAGTCGCATCTTAAGTGAACAGGAAGCCAGTGCAGGTGAGCCAGTATAGGTGAAATATGATCAAACTTTCTTGTTCTTGTCAAAAGTCTAGCAGCCGCATTTTGTACCAACTGTAATCTTTTAATGCTAGACATAGGGAGACCGGAAAATTATATATTACAGTAATTGAGACGAGACGTAACAAGCGCATGAATAATGATCTCAGCGTCACTGATGGACAAAATGAGACGTATTTTAGCGATATTACGAAGATGAAACAAGGCTGTTAATGAGCACCGCCTTCCGCCCGATTGTAGCTGAGATAGGCTCCAGCGCCCCCCGCGACCCCAAAGGGAATAAGCGGTAGAAAATGGATGGATGGATGTTAATGAGCAGCTGAAATGAGAGTTTGGTCGAAAATAATACCCAGATTCTTCACCGAGTCGCTTTGTACGATTTTTTTGTCAGCAAATTTCAAAGTGGTATCCTCAAACAAGTGCCTGAATCTAGCAGAACCAATAATCAACGTATCCGTTTTCTTAGATGCGAAAAGTTGCCAGACTTCCATTGTTTAATTTCATCAAGACACGACTACAATCTAGCATGTTCAGTTTTAGGGAAAATGTAAAGTTGGCTGACATCAGTATAACAGTAAAAACTACCATCGTATTTGCGCATGATATCGCCTAGCGGCAGCATTTAAATCCTAGAGAGAGCAGAACCAAACACCGAATGCTGTCGGACTCTGCACGTTCCCTTAACATACTCCGAGGTCACATTGTTATTGATACACCAGTGTTTTTCTACCTTTTTGGAGCCAAGGCACATTTTCGTTCATTGAAAAAATGTGGAGGCACACTACCAGCAGAAAACATTAAAAATTTAAACTCAGTAGTTGATATTGACAGTAAAAAGTCATTGTTGCAATTGTTGGATATGAATTCAAACCATAACCAACCATGCATCACTATAGCTCTTGTCTCAAAGTAAGTGTCACGACCTATCACATCACGCCGTGACTTATTTTGAGTTTTTTGGTGTTTACCTGTGTGTAGTGTCTTGCGCTCATATTTTGGTGGCTTTTCCTGTTTTGTTGGTATTTTTCTTTCTTGGGGCGGTATAGCTCGGTTGGTAGAGTGGCTGTGCCATCAACTTGAGGGTTGCAGGTTCGATCCCCGCTTCCGCCATCCTAGTCAGTGCCGTTGTGTACTTGGGCAAGACACTTTATCCACCTGCTCCCAGTGCCACCCACACTGGTTTAAATGTAACTTAGATATTGGGTTTTCACTATGTAAAGCGCTTTGAGTCACTAGAGAAAAGCGCTATATAAATATAATTCACTTCACTTCACTTCACATTGTTTTATCAATCAAGACTATTTCAGTTGTGCGGACGCTATCCATTGTGTGGAAATTGTTGATTGTCTTGTCATGTACGGATGTACACTTGTGGACGCCGTCTGCTCCACACGCTGTAAGTCTTTGCTGTCGTCCAGCATTCTGTTTTTGTTTACTTTGTAGCCAGTTCAGTTTTACTTTCGTTTTCCAGAGTTATCCCTAAGTTTCAATGCCGTTTTTAGGGGCACTCGCCTTTTGTTTATTTTTGGTTTAAACATTAGATACGACGTTTACAAAGCAATTAGCTACCTGCTGCCACCTACTGATATGGAAGAGTATTACACGGTTACTTTGCCGAGTTCTAGACAGCACCGACACTCAATTTGCAGATTATAATTACTGGTTTGCATAAAATATTTTTTACCCAAATAGGTGAAATTAGATAATCTCCCACGGCACACCAGACTGTATCTCACGGCACACTAGTGTACACAGTGGTTGAAAAACACTGGGATACACAGTGCATTCTTTCAGTGAGGTAAGAGTTAAACCAAGAAAAAGCTAAGTCTGACATAGTGACATGTGATTTGATGCATTCCAGTAGGATGTTAATCAAGTAGCAGCAACATGGATGACACATCAGCAGCCATAGTTAAAAAGAAATCAAAAATCACTTTTGCAATGAGCTGTCTCAGTAAAGAGATTTGCCCTGTACCCAACAGGAAGAGTTCACAAAGAATGTTAGATGCTAAGTATTCATTTAGCTGCTGTGCAACAATGTATTTTCTCGGATTTTTGAGATAAAGGGAAGGTGCGACATTGGCCTCTAGTTTGGCAGAGGGTCAGAATTCAGGTTAGGTCTTTTAAGCAAAGGATGAATAGTCACTGTTTTGAATGCTAGGGGAAGTGAGAGGAGAGTGATAGGTTAATAATATTTAGCACTGATGGTCTTAATATTACAAACAGCTCGTTGATGAGTTCCCAGGAAATGGGTCAAGTAAACATGGTGTTTGTTTTATCCCATTAACGAGTCGCGCGAGTTCCTCTAATGTTATTTCTTCAAAACAAGAGAGATTATTTTGGAAAGCATTTGCCGTAATGCATACATTCATATTTATGATTATGGAACCCAGCTGGAGCTGGGACGTGGTGTCTTTAATATCCTTTCTAATGAGCTCAAGTTTGATTTATTTTTTTGCATGTTTATTGTGTACAAAACAGCCAACATTAAGCTCTCCAATTTATATAAATCCTCATTTAATTGAGCTTGGATCAGCCCACACACATCAATGTAGTCTTCTGTGACGTAAATCTAAAAGTGCATCCATCCTTGCTGGAACTGTCGTCAGTATGCTCATAGTCAAAAAGAGTGACTCAAGCACGTGTACGTGTGTGCAGCCCATCTTTTCTCCTCCAATGTCTGGGGAAACAGTTGGTTGTCGACTGGCCAATGCCCAATCAACACCTCATTTGGTCATCTTTTCTTGTCCAAATAATGAACTAAATAAAATCGATTATGTCGTTCAGTACATGCAGCATTGTTTTATAGACTGGCTACATTGTCGGACAGAAATAACTCAGCTCTACATCTCCGGGGAATAGGAACATTTCTTTTGTTGTTCACTTGCCATAATATATTAATACATAATAGATGGCATATAATATCCATATATGACGTCTGATGTGATATGCTTTGCCGCTTGTTAGGATTGCAAGTAAATTGATGGCAGGCGGGCAGATTGGATGCTTCTGTGGCTTTTAAGGCACATTTACTGTCGATGCATCCTACGTGCTCCCAGAATAAATCATTCAAAAACACTTGATTCAAAGGACAGAGGACTATTTGGAGCCACAAATAGCTCCATGTGTTTGGGGGGGGAAACAAGGAGGCAGCCATCAGCATTCATGTTACAGCAAATTGACACAACAGACCTCAGCAAGCACTGTGAGATTACATATACATAATGCGCAAGGAAAAAAATGCCCGTGAATGTGTAATTGAATATCAAACAAAATGCACCGTAGAATAAGGTGCAAGCCATCTACCTGCCCTTAGAAAGTGGTTACGTTTTAACCTGAAGTGAGATTAGGACAGGATAGGATAGATGTTATTTATCCCACAATGGGGAAATTATGTGGTTGAAGTGCAGATTCAAAGAGTTGACAAAAGAAAGATAAAAACACATTAAAACAAGAAGGAAACATTAAAGAACACAAAGGACATACAAGACATCACAGAGCTGAAGCAACCAGCTGCCACACCAGCAGCGCCATTTCTACATGTAGCTACAAAAAGAAAAAACTAAAAATTTGCAATAAATATGTAACTGCGTCAAGACATGTTGATGCAGGAGGTCATCTTTCCAGGAAGCGGTGTAAGAAGAATGATTTATTCTTCTTGAAAACATAGAAAATACAAAATAAACAAAACAAGCGGGCCTATAGCACAGGAAGCTAATGAGATAGCAAACAGGACAAGCTAAGCACAAGAACAGGACGAAGCTTAGCTCAGGAAAACGAAGGGTAGACGTCGTAACTCGTTGCATGAAAGCAAATAAAAGCACCAGCTGGAGTGAGGCGAAAAGGCAGGACTAAATAGCTGTCAGATTAGTGCCTAGGAACAGGTAAGCATCCCGAACACTAATCAGAGGCAGGTGAACACAATGAATAACCATAGCAACCAAGGAGACACAAAACAGGGGTGCTGAAACAGAACTTAAACAACAAGTGAATCAAAACGTAAATAAACGTAAACAAACTATGATCCGGGCAAGGGATCATAACAGAATATTACATATTGCGCATCTACGATTGCACTTTGCATCGCCATCCATCCATCCATTTTCTACCGCATACTCCCTTCGGGGTCGCGGTGGGCGCTGGAGCCTATCTCAGCTACAATCAGGCGGAAAGCGGGGTACACCCTAGCTAGACAAGTCGCCACCTCATCACAGGGCCAACACAGATAGACAGACAACATTCAATTTAGTGTTACCAATCAACCTATCCCCAGGTGCATGTCTTTGGAGGTGGGAGGACATGCAAACTCCACACAGAAAGATCCTGAGCCCGGGATTGAACTCAGGACTGCGCAGGACCTTCGTTTTGTGAGGCAGACGCACTAACCCCTCTTCCACCGTGCTGCCCGCATTTCCAAACAACAAAACAAAATGAAAACATTATCTCGACATCCACATACACCGCAGTGATCTCTGTAGGGCTCCACACCATCGTCCGCCGGGGTCAGGGGCAGCAAGGCCAGAGACAGGAACAAACCCAACAAAGTGACCCAGAGAGCTGACTTCATCCTGGCGGACCACCAGCACCCGGCCAACGTCCCCAATGACGAGTGAGAATCCATTCAGGGAGACCGAAGCGTCCAACACATGCTCATTCAGCCAGGGCTCCGTGAAGGTCGTCCATCCCAACGTTCAACGCCAGCTCTACAGCCTCGCCACCTTCTCTGCACCTTCTTTGGTCTCTCCATGCGGATTCTTGGGTGGCAGGGAACCAGCAGCTAGTCTTTGTGCAAACATGGCCATGGCCAAAAGGCTCCACCGAGGCAGATCCAGAAGTCCACAAAAAAGCACCAAAAAGCAGCGCAAAATTCAGGAAAGCGCAGTCTCAAAGCGGCCCTGTCCAAAAAAAACCCCACATGAAAACAAGAGAGAAACCAGCAGTCACTACAGCAGCACCATAACCACAAACATTATAGCTAGAGGAACATGATGTTGACTGTGTACTGTGTCAGCAGAACCATCCATCCATCCATTTCTACCGTTTGTCCCTTTTTGGGATCGCGGGGGGTGCTGGAGCCTATCTCAGCTGCATTCGGGCGTAAGGCGGGGTACACCCTGGACAACTCGCCACCTCATCGTAGGGCCAACACAGATAGACAGACAACATTCACACTCACATTCACACACTAGGGCCAATTTAGTGTTACCAATCAACCTATCCCCAAGTGCATGTTTTTGGCGGTGGGAGGAAGCCGGAGTACCCGGAGGAAACCCACACAGTCACGGGGAGAACATGCAAACTCCACACAGAAAGAACCAATTGGAGTAAATTACAGATGAAAAGATGTACTGCTGTTACTTAAAAGAGAGGACTGAATAGGTTAAGAGAGAAGTTTCAAGGTTATAGTATTATTGTTTTGGTATTAGTTTATTTCGAAAATGCAATATAGTACATCACATACTTCCAGTTTCTCAGCATGCCCTAAAGGAGTAAAGAGAAGCAGGTCTTATTTAATCCCAACCCTTTCTGTTCCATAACAGTTTCTAAAACATTTGTTTGTACTCAATCCGTCTAATTAATAAATATTTAAGTAAATTGTGATTCACATTAGATGATAAGATTATCTTTTTTTTGGTGGTTGTGGACTGAGTTGATTCCATACATAGATAAGAGAAAGCTGCTTGTCTAGACCACGATGAGTCAAATCAGGTTGCCAAGCAGATGGAGCATAAAGTCATCATGGCCTGTTCTCACCCCTGAAAACCCTAATCCATCATCTGCTCCATACCTTCCTCTCGTTAAGGAAATGTAAGCCTTAATTGGAAAGGTTCTTAATTCTGTGGCATGTTAGAAACTTGATCTGCTTTCACATCCACTGAATTGCAAACATGCCTGACAAATTAGGGGAGGCAGCACCATGGAAACACATCCTGGTCTTCACCTTTGCCCGCTTCTCACCACATCACAAGGCCGACGATTAATGTACTTCACCAAGGCTAATCAGTGCTGAATGAGTTGGAATGTTTAAAATGTGTTTTCATCACGTCATGCATGAATCAGAATTGTGTTGTGCACTAAGGATAGTTGTGGTTACGAACTGAGCATTGCATGATATTGTTCTTATCACACTGGATACACGCAATTAATATTCATGTTATTAATGTCATGTAAATTAGCTCAACAGAGCTTCAAACACTGACTGGTAAAATAATATAAATAACATATAATTATGTTAATTAACAGCCCCCCGACATCCACACAAGTCCCAATTACTTTTGACCATCATGTCTGCATCTCGAGCATACTAACGCACAATGTACAGTTTCTTGTGAGGAGATGTTGGTAATGTTTACTCAGTGACCAAGAGGGGCTGTATTCATCTGATGGTTATAATATTTAGTTTAGGGATGTTACAGTGCACTGTATGTTTCTCGGTTTTGAGGACATGGGTCAGTTCAAATTCAATACAGTAAGGGAACAAACTTTGGTGTCAACAGCATTAAGGCAAGGCGAGAAAAGTGTATTTATATTGCACAATTCATACTAAGACAAAAGAAAATCCTTTATAAAAAATTACAGGAAAGCAAAAATAAAAAAATAAAATCATCATAAAAATAATCACAATTCAAAATGAAATGTGAGTGAAGATAAAATAATTTCAGTTGCCATATGCACACCTAAATAAGTGTTTTTAGTCTGAATTTGAACATCGCCAACGTTGAGGTCTGTCTCAAATACTCTGGAAGAGTATTCCAGATTTTAGGAGCTTGAAACTTAAAACATGCTTCGTCCTGACTCTGGGCAACAGCAGGAGACCTCTCCCTGAGGTACTCAGAGTCTAAGATGGTTCATTTGGTTCTAACATGTCAAACCAAAATAGGAGCGCAAAAATACAACTTAATGCCACAAATTACAAAACTAGGCATGATCTGACATAACAGGCCATGACACAGACAAAGGAGGGAGGTCAAGCTTTAGCAATGTGCCGTGTTTCTACCCGTTTTTTTCCTAGAAGGGGGAAGCTTTTTGACATATGTTTAATAAAACGTGATTAAATGCCTGAATGTATGTATGTATGTATATGTGCATGTGAATGTACAGCATGTATGTATGAATGTGCGTGTGGATGTATATATTTCTTTATGTATGTATGTGCATACGTATGTACCTATGAATGCGCATATATATGAATGCATGAACGTGTGTGTACGTATGCATGCATGTATGTTTGCATGTACAATATAGTTTTTTCCAGTATGTGCCGCAGCCTTAGTACAGCCCGAGCCACCCAAAAAGCCCAACCCAAAACAGCAGGTGTGGTACCCAGGGAACAAGGGATCACCGACCCCACACAGCCAGGCCAGCCAGCGACAGCACCCCCCAGAACCGGGCCCACTGTGCAGCAGGGCAGGCTGTAGACAGACCGCCCGGCCGAGGACAAGGCACGGGAGAAGCAGGAGACAACCATCCCCCAAGCCAGCAAGAGACTACACCACGCAGGCAGAAAGATTGGACGCCCTGGCCCGAGGGTTCCAGAGACACCCCGCAGGAAGGCCTGTTGGTGCAAGCCCCGGGCCGCAGAGAGTCGGCCGCAGCAGGACCTCCGAGCACGGGGCCACGGGAACCACCAACCCTACCCCCTTTAAAAACCCTGACGATGGAGATGGAACATCCAGCAGAATGCGCAGCCTCCTCCTAAGGGAAGAAAAAAAGAAAAAAGAAAGAAAAGAGGGGATCACAGACACGCTGACACACTGCCCCAGGAGCAAAACTGGGCCCGTACCAAACCCAGCATGCCGCCACTGAGCCGGGCATCTGGAAGCTAAGCTAGTCCCAGTCCGAAGCTACTGCGCTCCGAAGACAGCAAGAACTTGACTCGGTGAAAGAAACAAGTTGGTTGCTAAACTAGTCCCGGTCCGAAGCTACTGTGCTCTGAAGACGGCAAGAACTCGACTCGGTAAAAGATCAATGTGAGTATGGCTTCCTGTTCTTTGTGCACCTTTCTCGTGGATAGGTTGGCTCTACTAGAGGGCCGTTTGCTAATGTTAGCTGTAGCAAGCTGGCTAGCCCAGTTTGTAGCAGTCCTAAGCGGCTTACAAGCCACAGTGAACCGGTTTAGAGGCATAACAGATTTAGCCTTTTAGCTAGTTCTACACCCCAGTCTACCGGACACCACACCTTTGTCATAGGGTAACACACTAAAATAATGAACTAAACAGCATTTTAAACTCACTTGCACTAGTAAAATCCCGGTCTGTCTCCTTCACCACAACTGCACACTGGTTGACCCCCGAGCTCCAGAAATTAAAGGCTAAATGTCTCCAGCTTGAGCGACTCCATAAAAAGACTGGTCTCACCGTCCATAAGAAAATGCACAAAAGCCATACTCTACATTACAAGGACTGTATCAGCCAAACCACAAATCACATTATTACTCCATCCTTATCACTTCAAACGACGGTCACACCAAGACTCTCTTTTCATTATTTAATAACATTTTTCAGCCTCAGGATTCCTTACCACCCCCACCTCTATTCAGCTGACAACTGCAACTCAATAATGCTCTTTTTTACTGAAATGTAAATGTATTCACAAACAGCTTTGCTACACTTATGTGCCTCTCTGCTCACCGGAACCTTCACCACAGTGCCAGTCTTTTTCCATTTTTGTACTCCCCACTCTGTCAGAAATCTCAGACCTCATCAATAAATCCAAGCCCCCCTCATCACTGCTATTATTCACTCTTGACTTTCCTCTGGTATTGTTCCGTCATTATTTAAAATAGCAGCTGTTTCTCCAATTTTGAAGAAACCCGGTTCAAATCCCAACACTTACAATGACCTCCGTCCCATTTCCAATTTACCTTTCATCTCAAATCTTATTAAAAAAATCCCAATTGCACCTTCACCAAACCCTACACTCCCTCTATGAACCTCTCCAGTGTGGTTTTAGCCCCCATCACAGTACAGAAACTGCCCTGTTAATCTCCTCACTGCATCTGATTCTGGACTTCTCACCATCCTCATCCTCCTGGACCTGAGTGCAGCCTTCGAGACCATCTCTCATCCAATCCTCCTCAATAGACTCTCATCCATTGGCATCATCAACACCCGCCTGGACTGCTTTCACTCATACCTCACAGGCCACACTCTGTTCATACAGCTCAAATCCTTTAAATCCGATCATTCTGCAGGTTCCACAAGGATCTGTCTTGGGCCCCCTTCTCTTCATCACCTGCCCTCTCTCCTTGGCCATATCTTCCATATATTCAACATTCACTTTCACTGCTACGCTGATGTCACCCAGCTCTACTTCTCTACCAAACCCAAGCCACACTGCCACCCTCCTCCCTCACCTCTTGCTTATTTGAAATAAAATCCTGGTTCAAGTCAAACTTCCTCAAATTAAACCGACATTTTTCTTATTGGTACAAAATCCACACTTTCCAAAGTCAACAGTTTCTCTCTATCTATCAACAACTCCCCAGTGATCCCCTCCCCTCAGGTTAAGAATCTGAGTGTCATCTTTGATAGCACACTGTCATTTCAATCTCACATCAATAGCATCACTCGCTCTACTTAATTCCACCTGCGTAATATTAACTGGCTCTGCCCCTCTCACTGTTCATACTGCATCCGTTCTTGTTCAGTCTGGTCACCTCCCGCATCGATTACTGTAACTCTATTCTCTTTGGCCTCCCCCAGAAGTCTCCCCACAAGCTCCAGCTGGTCCATAACTCTGCTGCCCGGATCATTACCAAAAACCCCTCGTTCCATCACATCACACCCCTCAAGCCAAAACTTCACTGGCTCCAGGTCAGGCAAAGAATCAATTACAAAATCTTTCTATATACCTTTAAGGCCATATGCAACTTCACCCCTCCTTATTTGTCAGACCTTTTCCACATCATTACTCCAGCACACTCCCTCAGATCTTCCTCTTCCATCCACCTTGCTGTCCCATCAACCTGCCTCGTCACCATGGAGAGCAGAGCTTTCAGTTACTCTACTTCCAAACTCTGGAACTGTCTCCCACCTGACATCCCAGCATTGACTGAATTTCATACATTTAAATCAAGACTGACCCAAACCCATCTGTTTAAAATTGCTTACTTACTATAACTGCCTCTACACTGTCCTCTGTTTGTTACATGTTGATTGTATCTATTATTTTATCATTATCTTTTAATTATTTTATCTGTACATGTTGATTTTATTCTTTGTTGATTTTATAATTTTCTTTTAATTATTTTTATCTGTGTATTGTAAAGTGTTATAAATTGTATAAAGTGTATAAATTACATGTATTATCATTATTTTTAATTTTATTAAAGTCCTATAGGTGTGTGTGTGTGTGTGTGTGCTGTAGGTAGGAGTGGGGAGACCACACACAGTCCCTAAAGCACCCCAGCCCATGCAGGAGGAAACCGAGACATATGGCCAGCAGGCCAACCCCTACAACCAAGGACTCCACAGGTCTCCCAAAGCCAACAGAATGCCACATCCAAACAAAAAACACAACCAAAAGAAAGACAACAGGGACCCCCAAATACACACAAACATAACAAAAAACAAAACAACCAAACAAAGTAAACGCGACAGAAACAATCATTGCCATCACTATCGCCGCGTCATTGCTCACTGCCCCCAGAAAGTACCTATACACACGCCAAAATCCCCCAAACAAGCTGCACCTCTTCAACTAACCAAAACAAACAGCCACACAAACACTGTCTCGGTTCCACAAGAACCACACCATGCCCATCCGCGCATCCGAACATGTCTATCCTTCCCCACTTCAGTCCGCAAACGCTCCAGAATGTTCTCAAACAAATCCAAACCGGGCAAACAGCCCTCCAGCCCTAGCGCACACAGCGCCACGCAAGTCCACACCCTGCCAACAATCCCACGCCCGCCTGCCCCAACCCGAGTTTGCAGAGTCCACACCGAAAACTACGCAAAAACTGCTCAACGCGAACAACGCATCTGAGCTGCCTGGACAGCAATGCGTTCATACAAGTCCAGACTGGGGAATAGCGCCTCCCAAAGGGAAAGACGTCAACGCATCCCGCCCACATGCTGTAACCCAAGCCAGCCAGCAAACCAACGCTAGCCAGCCCCCACAATTCCATCAGCGCACGGCCACCAACCATCGTTCTCCGACCACTCCAACGCACACAGCAATACCAACCACCGGTTGCTCCACAGTAATCACCACCACCGCCCATCCACTGCAGCCGAAACCGACGCAAAATGATGACCGATCCCGCAATCTGCAAAAGTGCAAACACACGGCGACCTAACCCACCGATCATAACCCCATCCACCACCCAGCCAATGGAGCCATCGAACATCGGCCCAGGCCCACCAAAAACCTCAACGCCACACCCTCACACAGCCGCCGACCGTGCCAGTGACCGCCCCAGTAGGGTGAACAGCACAAAGCTCCAGCAGGCTGCAGGCACCCAAGCCAACTTACCACTAGTTTAACCGCCCCATGTTCACTTCACCAAGTCGTCCGCCACAAAAAAAGATGTGGGGAACACAATAAAAAAGCAGCCTGGTCACCACCAGTGCCCAGCGCCACCAATCCCAGCAATCCATCCTGTACGTCAAAACTCCACCAGGCAAAAGGCTAGCAGGGCCCAGTCCTGCGCCCACAGTAGGCCCACCATGACACCCCAGCAGACCCGCCGCTGCGATCAGGAATGCACACCCGCCACGCCAGGGCTAGGGTAAACTCACACAAAACAGACAAACAAACTCGGAAGAGAAAAAAATTAAAATAGAGAAAACATACATAAATACAGTTAAAAAAATTGAGAAATCCATCCATCCATTCTCTACCGCTTGTCCCTCGCCGGGTAGTTGGGGGTGCTGGAGCCTATCCCAGCTGCATAAATAATTAAAGATATTTCAAAAATAAAATAAAAAATATACATACATAATATATACACACACACACACACACACACACATATATATATATATATATATATATATATATAAATATATGCATACATATACATATACATATATATATATATATATATATATATATATATATATATATATATATATATATACACACACATATACAAACCCCGTTTGTATATGTATATACAAACGGGGTTTGTATATACTTATAGTTGGGAAATTATGTTAGATGTAAATATAAACGGAATACAATGATTTGCAAATCATTTTCAACCCATATTCAGTTGAATATGCTACAAAGACAACATATTTGATGTTCAAACTGATAAACTTTTTTTTTGTGCAAATAATCATTAACTTTACAATTTGATGCCAGCAACACGTGACAAAGAAGTTGGGAAAGGTGGCAATAAATACTGATAAAGTTGTTGAACAACTTAAGCTGTACATCAAGCAAGAATGGGAAAGAATTCCACCTGAGAAGCTTAAAAAATGTGTCTCCTCAGTTCCCAAACGTTTACCGAGTGTTAAAAGGAAAGGCCATGTAACACAGTGATGAACAAGCCCTTTCCCAACTACTTTGGCACGTGTTGCAGCCATGAAATTCTAAGTCAATTATTATTTGCAAAAAAAAAATAAAGTTCATGAGTTTGAACATCAAATATCTTGTCTTTGTAGTGCATTTAATTGAATATGGGTTAAAAAGGATTTGCAAATCATTGTAATCCGTTTATATTTACATCTAACACAATTTCCCAACTCATATGGAAACGGGGTTTGTATATATATATATATATATATATATGTATATATATATATATATATATATATATATATATATATATATACACATACACACATATACATACATACATACATACTGTAACAGGTCGTGTTGCGGGGTTCACTGTGAACCGGAAGAATCAGGCTGGTTAGCAGGATTTTGAGTTCGTTTTATTTTCTCTTTTTCTTTTGTTTGTTCGTCTGGTCTCTCTCTCTCCTTCTCACGCTCCGTCTCCCTCTGTCTCTCTGGGCTCCTCTGCCTCCCTGGGCTCCTCTCGCTGCTTTAAATAAAGAGACAGGTGATTAGACAACCTGTTCCAGCTTGGTTATCCACTCACCTGCAGCTGTTTCGTAGCCTGCTCCTGCACACGCCCTGCCCGCAGGAGACGCGTGGACCACGCCCCCTCCACACATACATACATACATATATAGTGATATCATGATAGGCTAGCTCTCTGCAGGTTATGACAAGAAGTGCAACGTAGATCAAGATAAATCTAAAACAAAGATTTAATTAGGGATTTTAGGGGGATTACAGCAGCAATGCCTCTGCAGCACACTTAAGCCTCACCCCTCCTGTGGTGCTGTCCTCGTAGGGTTGGTCACCCTCCTCAAAGGTCCAGGTCAGGGATCCTGGTTGTTGCTCCAAATTTCGTTGGCTTCCACACAACAATGTTCTCCTCTCGCTTCTCCTGTGCAGCTGATCACAATTGGCTTTGTCTCTCCTTCCACGCTCCTCTTACTGCCATGCTCGCTGAGCCTTGAAAGCCCTGCATGGCAATCACTCCTTGATCAGCCGCAGGTGTGGGGCTGTGCCGTGTGGTGGTGCGCCGCAGCGCTCCAACAGATGGGGCCAAAACTCCTGTCTGTTGGAGCCATCTTAGGGGAATATGCTTCCCATTTAGCACACAGCCTCTCGTGATGTCACACATCTCACCCCTTGAGACCGACGTCCTCGGCGGGGTGAAGGAGGTGAAGCAGGCGAGGAAGGCGTCCCTTCGGGAGAGGGCATCTGCATTGCCTTGGCGCTTTCCAGCCCTGTGGACAACAGAAAAGGTAAAGTCTTGCAGACTCAAGAACCACCTAGTCACTCTGCTGTTGGTCTACCTGTTTCTGGCCATCCACTGTTGAGGGCCATGATCAGACACCACTGTAAAGCATCTTTCCAGGAGATAGAACCGCAGCGACTCAAGGGCCCACGTAACGGCGAGACTTTTTCCACTGTTGAATAGTTCTTCTCCCTGGGCAATAGCTTTCTATTAAGGTAAAGAATGGGATGTTCTGCCCCTTCATGTACTTGGGAGAGTACAGCGCCCAGACCAACCTTGGATGCGTCGGCCTGGACAATGAAGTCCTTGCTGAAGTCTGGCGCCACCAGGATCAAGCTGGAGCACAGCCCCCGTTTCAGGTTGATGAAGGCTGCCTCGGCCTCTGGGTTCCATTTCACCAATCAGGAGTGTTTTTTGGTCGTTAACTCTGTCAAGGGGGCCGCTATAGTAGCGAAGTCGGCAACAAATTGTCTATAGTAGCCAGCCAGACCTAAAAACGATCTCACCTGCTTCTTAGTGAGGGGCTGATCGGTCTGGCTTGGGAACCAGTACAATGGGACTGGCCCAGGCACTTTGGGACTCCTCAATCAATCCGAGTTCCAACATCTTCTTTACCTCCTCCTGAATAGCCACCTTGCGGGCCTCTGGTACCCGGTATGGACACTGGTGCACCGTTTTGCCAGGCATGGTGCGTACTTCATGTTGGACCACCTCCGTGTGTCCAGGTAGGGAGGAAAAACGTCTCGATTGTGATCGACCAGTTCGAGGGTCAACTGGCGTTGGTGTGGGGACAAAGCTGGGCCCACCTGAACTTCTTCTCATGCTGGTTCCTTAGACTCACTGGGGGGAAGACAACTGAACAGTGCCTCCATAGCATGCCATTTCTTCAGGAGGTGAACATGGTAGATCTGTTCGGGTTTCCTCTTTGTAGGTTGCCTCACCTTGTAGTTTACCTCTCCCATGCGCTCGATGACCTTAAACGGCCACTGCCAGGAGGCCAGGAACTTGCACTTGACAGTTGGCACCAAGACCAACACTCTGTCTCCGGGCTTGAACTCCCATGTCTAGGCAGGTCGATTATAGGAGGCTTCCTGCTGCCGTTGGGCGGTTTGGGGTTTCGCACTATGGGGTAAATAGCCTTCATCCTCTCCCTCATGTCCCCCACATGCTCGATGAGGGTACGCTGCAGGCACGGCTGCTCTTCCCAGGCCTCCTTGGCGACGTCCAGCAGTCCCCGGGGTCTGTAGGAGTACATGAGCTCAAAGGGTGAAAAGCCAGTAGAAGATTGGGGTACTTCCCTTATGGCAAACAGCAGGTATGGCAGCAGTTGATCCCAGTTCCGGCCATCTTCCTTGATCATCTTCTTCATGATGGACTTAAACGTCTTGTTGTAACGCTCTACCAACCCATCCGTCTGTGGGTGGTAGATCGAGGTCCTCAGCTGCTTGACCTTGAGCAGGGCACATAGGTCCTTCATGACCTTGGACATAAAGGGACTCCCTTGGTCCGTCAGTATCTCCTTCGGGATCCCCACCCCGCTGGTGAGCATGAACAGTTCCCTTGCAATCTGTCTGGTTGTAGCCTTCCTGAGGGGAATGGCCTCTGGAAATTGAGTAGCATAGTCAAGCATAACTAAAATATACTGGTGTTCCCTTGCGCTTTTTGGTAACGGCCCCACTATGTCCAGACCAAGCCTCTGAAAAGGGGTCTCAATAATGGGTAAAGGGAATGAGGGGGTTTCTGTATGTGGGCTTTGGCGCCACCTGTTGGGACTCAGGACAAGAGCGACAGTAGTTCTCCACCTCCTTGGGTACCCCTGGCCAGAAGAACCGTTGTAAGATTATTTCCTTAGTTTTTCTACCCCTAGGTGTTCCACCTAGCAAGTGTGTGGGCTAAGTCCAATATGGTTACCCGGGAGGGTCGCGGTACGAGAAGTTGCTCATGTACCTCATAAATTCTCTTCGTCATCTGGTATATTATCCCCCGGTTAACTGCAAAATGGGGGTATGTGGGACTTGTTCTAACCCCTAGTACTACACCCTCTAACACCTGTACATGTCTTAAGGCATTGACCAGGGTAAGGTCCTGTAACTGGGCGGTACCGTACTGCCTGTGAGAGGAGGCAGCTCCTGGGTTCCTGGGTCCTCTGTGTCACTGGAAGCCGGGATACTTCCTGGGGCTGCATTCTCCTTGCTCGTCTCTGGGCCGGACTCCGTCTCATCTTGGGCGTCTGCCATCCCTAGAAGAGCATCGATTAGAGAGAGTGAGTCTTGTGGGCGAACTCGAGTTTTACCTCTCTGCTTCCGAGGTAGTCGGGTTCGTCTTTCCTGTGTCTCTCTCCACAGTAGTTGAAAGGCTGGACAGTCCCGTCCAATTAGAAGGGACTCTCTGCGGGGTATGACAAGAAGTGCAACGTAGATCAAGATAAATGTAAAACCAAGATTTAATTAGGGATTTTAGGGGGATTACAGCAGCAATGTCTCTGCAGCACAGTTAGGCCTCACCCCTCCTGTGGTGTGGTCCTCGTAGGGTTGTTCACCCTCCTCAAAGGTCCAGGTCAGGGATCCTGGTTGTTGCTCCAACTTTGGTTGGCTTCCACACAACAATGTTCTCCTCGCTCTTCTCCTCTGCAGCTGATCACAATTGGCTTTGTCTCTCCTTCCACGCTCCTCTTACTGCCATGCTCGCTGGCCCTTAAAAGCCCTGCATTGCAATCACTCCTTGATCAGCTGCAGGTGTGAGCCTGTGCCGTGTGGTGGTGCGCCGCCGCTCTCCACCAGATGAGGCCAAAACTCTCATCTTATGGGAATATACTTCCCCCTCCAGCACACAGCCTCTTGTGATGTCACAATATATATATATATATTGGGGGGTGTGCATGTCTACCTTAAATGGGGATTTGATATGAATCTCGGTACATGGGTTACGATACGATTCACAAACACTACTGTTCAAAACATTACAATACGATATGTTTCGATGCAATTCGATGCAGATGGAAGCTTTGCATGGTGAAAAGAAAATTAAATGTATCAAGTCAGAACAATGTCTCATGTTTATTTTTTAAATAGACACATACAAAACAGATGGTGCCCACATGAATTATGAGCAAATAGTAGAAGTATCAACTTCAAGGCATTGCAATCCATAAACTTAAAGAAAAGAAGATATAAGTGGGTTATACTTGTATAGCGCTTTTCTACCTTCAAGGTACTCAAAGCGCTTTGACACTATTTCCACATTCACCCATTCACACACACATTCACACACTAATGGCGGGAGCTGCCATGCAGGGCCCTAACCACGACCCATCAGGAGCAAGGGTGAAGTGTCTTGCTCAAGGACACAACGGACGTGACGAGGTTGGTAGAAGGTGGGTATTGAACCAGGAACCCTCAGGTTGCTGGCACTGCCACTCTCCCAACTCCGCCACGCCATTCCCAGATGTAAACAAAACACTTTTGGAAAAGCTACCAGGTATTTACTGTTGTTTTCTCAGGTGTCAACAATTACATACAGAGAAAAGCAATCTGTGCATCAAGTAGAGGTGTTATGACACCATAGTAACACAAGTGCAAGATACAATTAAATGACACCTATAAACTAAACAGCAACTTCAGTGTAGAAGCTCAAAGACTTTGTTTATTTACTATTTCGGATGCATTAAAAAATAAATATATATATAGATCCGTCGTCATGTCTTGGCAACATTCCAAAAAATGCCTTCCCCTTTAAGTGGTGTTCACTTGAAACTTTTGATGAATTGTTGTGTTACAAACTTTTGTGTGGTGTTGCTTTTTATTTGTAATTATTACAAGCTTATTTGTAATGTGTATGCAGCGGCAGCTGAACCGAATGTAACAGCGTGTCAAAATAACGACAATCAGCTGGATGAAAAAATACGGGACGTTGTATCATTCGTCCAGAATGTTCACGGTCCAGGAGGACCAAGCCAAGTAGAAGGCAGTACTAAAATATACCGGTACTCGGTATACATCCCTAATGAACAGTGTAGTAATTGTAACACTGTTATAAAATAGCAGATTGTGTTATCACATTTGGGCATATTGGCGACATTGTATTACTTTAAATACCAAAGCAATTACAAATGTCATCATAACAGTAACACCAATCACACTGTAATAATCAGATCTAGAGGTGTTTCGTTCACCCAGGTCATTAATATGCATATAATTCACAGAGTTTAGAGCTCCACAGACAGAGACCATAAGGATCACACATTTTTTATCAGAAAACATATTGTTCAAACAGTTTTGTCAGAAAAAAATCCCTCAACTTTAAAGATCCATTTTTAATCATCTATTAATGTGTAATGTTATCATATGTCTCATCTAATCTAACATAATGAAAATATTTGTAGCTCTACATTGAAGATATTTCTGCCATGCTTGGTTGAGTCTGGGTGTGTTGTTCTGTGATCAGTAGGGGTTGGAATCAGCTCCACTTCGACACTTTGGACCAATTTCAGGTCCACCCAGCTGAGTCTGGCTCATCTTTCAAGGTCAATTTGGTGAATGCTTCTCAAAAAGGCACAGAGGATTCAATATGTACTACTTACTGGCTACTTTGGGTTCTTGGTCTTACATATTAAATCTATTTGCATAAAATTCTGTAACAAATGCACCAAAAGGAAAGACAAAAGGCCTTCACAATTTAAGTCATGTCTAAGTAGACATAAAAGCTTTGTAGAGACAGAAAATAAGTACAAAACGTACAAGAACAAGCTAATCAGCATCTTAGGAACATGTAGGAAAGAATATGACAGTCAATTATTAGACAGGAACAAAAACAACATTAGAGCACATGGCACATATTACATAGTATCATTAAAATGGTGCTAAGAAGGATACTTCTCAGACAGAAATGTAGAAAATGACAATATGAGTGAAGTAGTTGAATGCTTTAATAATTTATTTGTAAATACTGGACCAAATCAGGAGGAACGGATTCCAGATACCGGGTCAGTTCAGGATTTGAATGACATCATAGATAGAAATCCCAACTTGTTGTTAGTACTATTTGGTGATGACACAGCGGATTTTTGTTCAGGAGAGAACACACAGAAGCTGATACAAATACTGGCAGAATAAACAAATAGATTAAAGAAATGGTTTGAAAAAAAGAGACTATCTTTGAATCTCAGTAAAACTAAAATAATGCTATCTGGTAACAGTAGAAGGGAAAGTCAAACACAAATACAAATAGACGGAGGCAATATTGACAGCGTAAAATAAATAACATTTTTAGATGTTATAATGGATGAGAAAATGAAGTGGAAATATAATGTGGAAACACACAGCATAAGGTGGCAAGAAATATTTCAATAATCAATAAAGAAAAATATGTACTTGACCAAAATCACTTCATATTCTCTTTTGCTCGCTAGTATTACCGTATCTGAGTTATTTTGCAGAAATATGGGGGGAAATAACTACAAGAGGACACTACATTCACTAACCGTGCTACAAAAAGGATCAGTTAGAATAATACATAACGTTAGATATAGAGAACATACAGACCTTTTATTTAATAAAGCAAACATATTGAAATTCAATGATTTGGTGCATTTACAAACAGCTAAAATTATGTACAAAGCAAACTATAACCTGCTACCCAAGAATGTACAAAAATTGTCGACAAAAGAGGAGAAATATAAGCTCAGAGAAAAATCGAATTTAAAACATTTGTATGCACGTACAACACTTAAAACCTTTAACATATCAGTATGTGGAATTCAATTATGGAATGGATTAAGCAAAGAAGTCATGTATTAATATGATCCAGTTTAAGAGGCTGTTCAAACTAAAAGTGTTTACAAAGTACAAGGACGATACTTTTAAATAAAAGTCCGCTTACAACGGAGCCATAGGGAGCTCCACTATTCTGCCCATTGAATCCGATAACCATTCAAAAAGTGACTTGAATATTAACCAAATATTAGTGATACTGTTATCGTTAGCACTAACACAGGCAAACTATTTATAGCGTCGCCATCATCACTGCCATGTGTGCCTATGTTTACATCATCTAGTGGTCTGCTGTTTCCTCGCTTCCCTAGGTAATCCGACAAGTTCGGACACTTTGACAGCCATTTCGGAAATGGAACTGGTGAGGACGACACAAAAAGCTCTTGTGCCCCATCCCGTTTCATCGCAAGGATTTTGAGACATTTTTCATCTAATAGGGAATATATGAACATTCTAGCAGTCGGCATCTACATGTTTCTAACTCCTGTTATTAGGCTAAATTGCAGAGTTTTTGGGAATGGTTGAAAGCACAGTGTTGTATGTGGCAGAGAGATGGTGTCGCGGAACACCTCCTTTGTTCAGGGATGGTTTCCCTCAGTCCTCTTTCGTACTATCCATCCTCCCTGTTCAGAATCTGGACATTTTTGTTCTCAAAGAAGTGATGTTTCTCCTTGAGGTTCAGGTAAAAAGAGTTTTGGCCTGAAGAGTTTGCCTGTCTATGCTGTGCCATACTTTGGCTTAGTGGTTGTTTTGTTTTCCCAATATAGCCTGGAGAGCATACACCAGATTGTTTTTGTGGGTGTGGTTAAGGTGGCAGCTCTCTGAACTGCCACCTTAACGTGGTAGAGGAGTTTGCGTGTCCCAATGATCCTAGGAGCTATGTTGTCCGGGGGCTTCTATGCCCCCTGGTAGGGTCTCCCAAGGCAAACTGGTCCGAGGTGAGGGATCAGACAAAGAGCAGCTCAAATACCTCTATGAAGAAACACGAACAAAGGACCCAGATTCCCTCGCCCGGACGCGGGTCACCGGGGCCCCCCTTTGGAGCCAGGCCCGGAGGTGGGGCACGATGGCGAGCGCCTGGTGGCCGGGCCTGTCCCGATGGGGCCCGGCCGGGCACAGCCCGAAGAGGCATTGTGGGTCCCCCCTCCAATGGGCTCACCACCCATAGCAGGGGCCATAGAGGTCGGGTGCAGTCTGAGCTGGGCGGAAGCCAAAGGCAGGGCCCTTGGCGGTCCGATCCTTGGCTACATAAGCTAGCTCTTGGGACGTGGAACGTCACCTCGCTGGGGGGGGGGGGAAGGAGCCTGAGCTAGTGCGTGAGGTGGAGAAGTTCCGGCTAGATATAGTCGGACTCACTTCGACGCACAGCAAGGGCTCTGGAACCAGTTCTCTTGAGAGGGGCTGGACTCTCTTCCACTCTGGCGTTGCCAGCAGTGAGAGGCGACGGGCTGGGGTGGCAATTCTTGTTGCCCCCCGGCTCAAAGCCTGCATGTTGGAGTTCAACCCGGTGGACGAGAGGGCAGCTTCCCTCCGCCGGGTGGGGGGGATGGGTCCTGACTGTTGTTTGCGCTTACGCGCCAAACGGCAGCTCACCCTTTTTGGATTCACTCGAGGGAGTACTGGAGAGTGCTCCCCCGAGTGATTCCCTCGTTCTGCTTGGGGACTTCAACGCTCATGTTGGCAACGACAGTGAAACCTGGAGAGGCGTGATTGGGAAGAATGGCCGCCCGGATCTGAACCCGAGTGGTGTTTTGTTATTGGACTTTTGTGCTCGTCACAGATTGTCAATAACAGACACCATGTTCAAACATAAGGGTGTCCATATGTGCACTTGGCACCAGGACACCCTAGGCCGCAGTTCCATGATCGACTTTGTAGTTGTGTCATCGGATTTGCGGTCTCGTGTTTTGGACACTCGGGTGAAGAGAGGGGCGGAGCTTTCTACCGATCACCACCTGGTGGTGAGTTGGCTGCAATGGTGGGGGAGGATGCCGGACAGACCTGGCAGGCCCAAACGCATTGTGAGGGTTTGTTGGGAACGCCTTGCAGAGTCTCCTGTCAGAGAGAGTTTCAATTCCCACCTCCGGAATAACTTTGAACATGTCACGAGGGAGGCGCTGGACATTGAGTCCGAGTGGACGATGTTCCGTACCTCTATTGTCGAGGTGGTTGATTGGAGCTGTGGCCGCAAGGTGGTTGGTGCCTGTCGTGGCGGTAATCCTAGAACCCGATAGTGGACACCAGCGGTAAGGGATGCCGTCAAGCTGAAGAAAGAGTCCTATCGGGCTCTTTTGGCTCATAGGACTCCGGAGGCAGCAGACAGGTACCGACAGGCCAAGCGGTGTGCGGCTTCAGCGGTCGCGGAGGCAAAAACTCGGACATGGGAGGAGTTCGGGGAAGCCATGGAAAACGACTTCCGGACGGCTTCGAAGCGATTCTGGACCACCATCCGCCACCTCAGGAAGGGGAAGCAGTGCAATGTCAACACCGTGTATGGTAGGGATGGTGTTCTGCTGACCTCGACTGCGGATGTTGTGGATCGGTGGAGGGAATACTTTGAAGACCTCCTCAATCCTACCAGCACGTCTTCCTATGAGGAAGCAGGGCCTGGGGCATCTGTGGTGGGCTCTCCTATTTCTGGGGCTGAGGTTGCCGAGGTAGTTAAAAAGCTCCTCGGTGGCAAGGCCCCGGGAGTGGATGAGATCCGCCCGGAGTTCCTTAAGGCTCTGGATGTTGTGGGGCTGTCTTGGTTGACAAGACTCTGCAACATTGCGTGGACATCGGGGGCGGTACCTCTGGATTGGCAGACTGGGGTGGTGGTTCCTCTCTTTAAGAAGGGGAACCGGAGGGTGTGTTCCAACTATCGTGGGATCACACTCCTCAGCCTTCCCGGTAAGGTCTATTCAGGTGTACTGGAGAGGAGGCTACGCCGGATAGTCGAACCTCGGATTCAGGAGGAACAGTGTGGTTTTCGTCCTGGTCGTGGAACTGTGGACCAGCTCTATTCTCTCGGCAGGGTCCTTGAGGGTGCATGGGAGTTTGCCCAACCAGTCTACATGTGCTTTGTGGACTTGGAGAAGGCATTCGACCGTGTACCCCGGGAAGTCCTGTGGGAAGTGCTCAGAGAGTATGGGGTAACGGACTGTCTTATTGTGACGGTTCGCTCCCTGTATAATCAGTGTCAGAGCTTGGTCCGCATTGCCGGCAGTAAGTCGGACCCGTTTCCAGTGAGGGTTGGACTCCGCCAAGGCTGCCCTTTGTCACCGATTCTGTTCATAACCTTTATGGACAGAATTTCTAGGCGCAGTCAGGGTGTTGAGGGTATCTGGTTTGGTGGCTGCAGGATTAAGTCTCTGCGAGACGTCTAAAAAGTACAACTATGTTCATTGTTATGTTCATGTATTTGTTATGTTATGTGTTCGACTATATGTGTTTATTCTGTAAAGGAATGAGTTAAATGTTTAAAATGACTGGTTAATAGTGCTATTATGGAGTGCAATGTCAGCACTATTTTTTTTCCTGCAATTTCAAATGCACTTGTTTTAATAAATGAATACAGCGTTTTAAAAGCATACACAATCTGTGTAAAAATGTTAGTCTGCGGTTAAAAGGACTTGAAAGGACTCGAAACTCAAAATGCAGGACTTGGGACTTGACTTGAGACTTTCCAGTCTTGACTTTGGACTTGACTCGGGACTTGCCTGTCTTGACTCGGGACATGACTCGAGACTTGAGGGCAAAGACTTGAGACTTACTTGTGACTTGCAAAACAATGACTTGGTCCCACCTCAGGCCAGTCGTACTTCTGGGCTTTTCTTGCCAGGGCGAGGGTAGCTGCGTCCCGTCGGAGACTGGCCGGGGCAATTCCAGCTAGGACTGGCAGGTGGGACACGGGGGTGGGTTTCAGACAACCAGTGACTATCCGGAGGGCGCTGTTGATGACAGTATCTACCTTATTCACATGTGGACTTCTGCTGCAGGCAGGGGCACAGTATTCGGCAACAGGTAGGACTAGGGCTTGTGTAGATATGCGTAGTGTCTAGAGGGAGGCACCCCAAGTCGAACCTGCCAGGCGGCGGATGAGCGAGACCCTTGCTGTAACCTTGGTCTTCACTTCATCCAGGTGTTGCTTGTAGGAAAGTGTCCGGTCCAAGCGTACGCCAAGGTACTTGGGGGCTTGCTGAAACTCCAGACGGTTGTTGCCAATATACACGTCCAGTTCCCTTCCTGCTTCCCTGTTGTTGAGGTGGTAAGCTGCCGACACTGTCTTGCCCACGATGAGCTGAAGGTGCCACCTATGGAGGTAGTCTGCCAGGATGCCCATGTCTAGATTGAGACCATCTATCGCCTTCCATGTTGGCCGTCAGAGCATGATGGCCAAGTTGTCCGCATAGCCGTACTTGCTAGATGTTGTACCCGGCAGGTCCTGAATGTAGATGTTGAACAACATTGGTGAAAGGATGGAGCCTTGTGGGACACCGTTCTTCAGCCTTCAGAGCCTGCTGGTCTGGCCATAGCTGGTCTGTAAAGTGAAGCTACGGTTTGATAGAATCTCCATGATGAACCCCACCATGTGCCGGTCCAGGTTAGTCCTTAGCAGCTTCAGGTGTAGTCCGCGGTGCCAGACGGTGTCGTAGGCGGCTGTTAGGTCTATGAATACTACTCCAGCTTTCTCGTTGTCCTGGAAGCTGTCCTCGATGTCCTGAGTGAGTAGCGTTGCCTGATCCACTGTTGACCGGCCTCGGCGGAAGCCGGCTGGTTCCGGTGGGAGTTGTAGGTCCATCACTGGCTCAATTCGGCAGTAAATAAGCCCCTCCAGGATCTTAAATGGGACACAGAGCAGTGAAATGCGCCTGTAGGACTTCAGGTCTTCGGCAGGTTTGTTCGGCTTTGGCAAGGCTATGACATAAGCATGGCACCAGGTCTTTGGGGCTTGGACCTCCGGAAGAATGAGGAGAAGAACGAGCATAGCCAGCGAGATGTTCTTGCGCTTTGGTGTATGACAAACTCTGGATGAATATTGTCTCGACCCAGTTTGTTGATTGCTTCACTAGTTCGGCTACAGTGAAGTCTCCTGAGAGGTTGGCATCGGCGCTGGCTCCCCTGGAGAGAGAGGATAGCTCATACGAGGTCAGTTTTGTGAAGTTTCTATCTGCCTCTGGGAAGTGGCCATTTTTCAGAAGCTGGGAAGCAATGGCATCTGCTGTCACTGGACACCTGCGGGGCGTTGTTCTTCTCCCTGAGAGCAGGTTGATGATCTGCCACGCCTTCCGGCTAAGGTGAGTGAAGTCGATGGATTCCACTACTTCAGTCCACTTGGTCTTCCGGGTGTCGTCCAGCTTCTGCAGTAGAGTTGTTGCTGTTGCGTCTATTTCTTCCCTGGAGCTTGCCTGCTGGTGTTGGTGCAGCAGGCAGCTGCACTCCTCATCCCAGCATGGGATGTAGTTCTTATTATGATGAATGAAGAAGCCATACAAGTAGAAATGCTATGTATTGCTAGAAAACTGCATGGCACTTATACTTCGGGTTGTTGAAAGCAGTAAATGGAAGAACTCTACAGCACCTGCAGTGAGAAAATTTGTCATAAAATGGCACCATAGCACACACAATAAAATGTCCTTTCAGTGTTATTGCTTGTTTTTTTGTATTTTTTTATAAAATTAATTTTATTATGGCCGTCAGCAAGAAAAATCCATAAAGTAGCCGCTTTGTCTTATACGCCGCAGGATTCCAAGCGTAGGGAAAATGTAGCGGCATGTAGTACGGTACTGATAATTATTTTTTTTTTTATTTACTTTTTTTTTTTTTTAAAGATACGCCGTGGCTCAGTTGATAGAGCAGCAGTGCCAGCAACCTGAGGCTTCCGAGTTCAATTTCAGCTTCTGCCATCCAAGTCACTGCTGTTATGTCCTTGGGCAAGACACTTCACCCACCTTGCTCACACTGATGTATGACTATGAATGAATGTTTGGTGGTGAGGCGCTTCTAGTGTATGGAAAAGCGCTTTACAAATCTATTCCAATAATATTATGATCCAGTTTTAAAAACTGTTCAAATTCAAAGGTTTTTTTTACAAAATACAAGGAAGAAGAATCCTGATAAACATCTTGAACCTTACTGAAAAATGAGATAATCTTATTAATCTTATTATTTGAATCAAAGCTTATTCAACCATTTATTTATGAGAACTGTATTTATTTTTTATTTATGTAATTAATATTTACTTACTTACTTATTCACCTATGTATCCATTTACTTACTCATTCCTTTATTTGTTCACTGTTGTGTTACAGATTGAGTACACGAAAATGTGTTAGAAATTGCTAGGAAACAAAAAAGGGTAGGATTGAATAAGCTCTGCTTCTTCCTACTCCTTTTCAGACATGCCGTAATGAGAAACTTGAAAGGTGGTGTATCATATTGTAATTGTATGCATTGGGGCGGTATAGCTCGGTTGGTAGAGTGGCCGTGCCAGCAACTTGAGGGTTCCAGGTTCGATCCCCACTTCTGCCAACCTAGTCACTGCCGTTGTGTCCTTGGGCAAGACACTTTACCCACCTGCTCCCAGTGCCACCCACACTGGTTTAAATGTAACTTAGATATTGGGTTTCACAATGTAAAGCGCTTTGAGTCACTAGAGAAAAGCGCTATATAAATATAATTCACTTCACTTCACTATGCATGTTCAAAATGACGTAACATCATAACCATAACTAAGGTGTGTGTTGCACACGCCGCCATGCTCTTGTTTTTTACACTAACAAGATGTGTGGCGTTTTAACATATGAATGATAAGATTTGATAAAAGCACTTCTGAAAAGAGGCTGATGAATATGTGTGAATCCGAAGCGGCTCTTCTCTGATCATGTGCAGATGAGCGCGTGGGAGGTGTGGCAAGTGTGTGTGTGTGTGAGTTTGCTGATGCCGCTCACGTTTGTGTATGTGCACAACCACGTCCCTTCTTTCGTACATTTCACATTAGGACAGATGAGGGGGAAAAAAACAACAACAAAACAAGCATATCCCAAAAATGTATTGTAAGGGATGTGTGGAGTTTGCATGTTCTCCCCGCGTGTGTGTGTGTGTGTGTGTGTGTGTGGCTTTTTTCTGGGTACTCTGGCTTCCGCTCACATTACAAAAATACGCATGTTAGGTTAATTGGAGACTCTAAATCGTCAATAGGCGTGAAAGCAAGTGTTAATGGTGGTTTGTCTATGTGTGCCCTGGCGTCTCGTCTTGTCTCTCGCTCAAAGTCAGCTGGGATAGTCGGCTTACCTGTAATGAGGATAAGCGTTATAGAAAATGGATGGCTGGATGGGACTGTGTGTGTCACATTGAAAACATAGCTCTCCACACACGACACGAGTTGAGTCAGCTACACATGCACTGTGGATTCGTCACTGTAGCAACCGAGTAAAAGATGTGTAATTATGTCGAAGGCTGCTAAATTCTTCACAGTTGTCCGTTGCGAACAATGAGCGCTGAGGAGTCAGGGAAACAAGAATATTTAGTGTGTGTATTTGAACCTAAAATACCATAATGAGGCAGAGAGGAAAAGCCAAGTTTAAGGCTAATTATTTTGAATTGAAAGGAGACAAAACAAAGCCAGCAAGAGTGTGTTATAATAGTGTATTTGTAACGGTACCGTGGCATGACGATGCCGGGGGTCGTCCTTCAAAGGATGCGGCAGAACGCCGGGAAGCAGCTTGCAGGTAAGAAGAATTATTTATTTGCATAAATCAAACAATAAAAAATACAAAACAAACGTGCATAAAGCATTGCACAACACGGGATAGCTCACGAGGAACGCTAAGGCGGGACTTAGCGCAAGACAAACACAGGGAACCAGAAATCATCAAATGTAACGGTTACGTTAAACAAACAAAAGCACCAGGATGAGTGAGGCGGAAAGGCAGGACTAACTAGCTCTCTGATTAGTGCCCGGGAACAGGTGAGCGTCCCGAACACTAATCAGAGGCGGGTGGAAACAATGGCAACCATGGCAACTGAGGAGACACAAAACAGGGGTGCTGAAACAGAACTAAGCCAACAAGAGACATGAAATGTAAACAAACTACGATCCGGGCAACGGATCATAACAGTATTATTTGTTACGAACGGCAGGGGAAGGAGACAACACAGCGACAGGGATAAGTTCAACAGGTTTATTGAACTTATTTGTGTGTTGGAGTGTGTATGCTGTGAGTGGTGTAAGACGATGTGAAGAATTAACAATGTAAATGTTACCAGAGGGTGTTGTTTGTGCGTGTTGGATGATTTGAACAATTGTTGGATGAATTGTCCACAAATCCAGAAGGGCAAGGCAAGAAGGTAGTCGAGCAAGCGAGAGGTCAGGGGCTGGAGAGAGGCGTCAAAGTCTGTGTCCGAGCGAGGATCGAGGATTGAGGGAAGCAGTCCAATGTCTGGAGGGAAGTCCAAGGGAACGAGACGCACAGCTTGATCACTGGAGACGGAGGAAAAACTGCGGGGAACACAGAGGACATATAAGACATATTAGGTCCTCATTCAAATCCACTATTTTACATTGCTGGCAAAAAAAGTACATATTAGATAGTGTGCCTTTAAAAGTATTTGGCAAAAACAAATACATTAACTGGATTGAGTAGAACTAAAATCTCAGTGGAATAACAAAAGATGGTGGGACTGAAATAACCTCCTAAACAGATAAATGTGCCTGTTCTTGTGTTGGCAGGCAAACACTTTAATACAATCATTAATGTTCAAGTCCTCAGCTCTTTTGAACTCAATGCTTAGGATTCCTAAATGGTTCAGCCTTTTGTCAACCATAGCTGTACGTAAATTACAAACTCCGTTTCCATATGAGTTGGGAAATTGTGTTAGATGTAAATATAAACGGAATACAATGATTTACAAATCCTTTTCAACCCATATTCAATTGAATGCACTACAAAGACAAGATATTTGATGTTCAAACTCTTTTGCAAATAATAATTAACTTAGAATTTCATGGCTGCAACACGTGCCAAAGTAGTTGGGAAAGGACATGTTCACCACTGTGTTACATGGCCTTTCCTTTTAACAACACTCAGTAAACATTTGGGAACTCAGGAGACACATTTTTGAAGCTTCTCAGGTGGAATTATTTCCCATTCTTGCTTGATGTACAGCTTAAGTTGTTCAACAGTCCGGGGGTCTCCGTTGTGGTATTTTAGGCTTCATAATGCGCAACACATTTTCAATGGGAGACAGGTCTGGACTACAGGCAGGCCAGTCTAGTACCCACACTCTTTTCCTATGAAGCCACGTTGATGTAACACGTGGCTTGGCATTGTCTTGCTGAAATAAGCAGGGGCGTCCATGGTAATGTTGCTTGGATGGCAACATATGTTGCTTCAAAACCTGTATGTACCTTTCAGCATTAATGGCGCCTTCACATATGTGTAAGTCACCCATGTCTTGGGCACTCATACACCCCCATACCATCACAGATGCAGGCTTTTCAACTTTGTGCCTATAACAATCCGGATGGTTCTTTTACTCTTTGGTCCGGAGGACACGACGTCCACAGTTTCCAAAAACAATTTGAAATGTGGACTCGTCAGACCACAGAACACTTTTCCACTTTGTATCAGTACATCTTAGATGAGCTCAGGCCCAGCGAAGCCGACGGCGTTTCTGGGTGTTGTTGATAAACGGTTTTTGCCTTGCATAGGAGAGTTTTAACTTGCACTTACAGATGTAGCGACCAACTGTAGTTACTGACAGTGGGTTTCTGAAGTGTTCCTGAGCCCATGTGGTGATATCCTTTACACACTGATGTCGCTTGTTGATGCAGTACAGCCTGAGGGATCGAAGGTCACAGGCTTAGCTGCTTACGTGCAGTGATTTCTCCAGATTCTCTGAACCCTTTGATGATATTACGGACCGTAGATGGTGAAATCCCTAAATTCCTTGCAATAGCTGGTTGAGAAAGGTTTTTCTTAAACTGTTCAACAATTTGCTCACGCATTTGTTGACAAAGTGGTGACCCTCGCCCCATCCTTGTTTGTGAATGACTGAGCATTTCATGGAATCTACTTTTATACCCAATCATGGCACCCACCTGTTCGCAATTTGCCTGTTCACCTGTGGGATGTTCCAAATAAGTGTTTGATGAGCATTCCTCAACTTTCTCAGTATTTATTGCCAAATTTTCCAACTTCTTTGTCACGTGTTGCTGGCATCAAATTCTAAAGTTAATGATTATTTGCAAAAAAAAAAAAATGTTTACCAGTTTGAACATCAAATATGTTGCCTTTGTAGCATATTCAACTGAATATGGATTGAAAATGATTTGCAAATCATTGTATTCCTTTTATATTTACATCTAAAACAATTTCACAACTCATATGGAAACGGGGTTTGTAGTTTATATGGGCGTTAGAGCTGAAAAGCTCTGTTCACATGAAGCACTGCTTACAGGAAGGGCTACAGCTTTTTTACAAAGTCTAAAGAGTTCATGAAACACTTCGTGATAAGGTTGTAAATACACAGTCAGAGCCATTATGCTCTGACAAAAAATCATACACACATCAAATTCCATCCATCCATCCATTTTCTACTGCTTGTCTCTTTCGGTGTCGCGGGGGGTGCTGGAGCCTATCCCAGCTGCATTCGGGAGGTAGGCGCCGTACACCTTGGACAAATCGCCACCTCATCGCAGGGCCAACACAGATAGACCACATTCACACTGAAATTCACAATTTAGTGTTGCCAATCAACCTATCCCCAGGTGCATGTCTTTAGAGGTTTCAAAAGCTAAACATCACAGTTTACGCTAAAGTAACAGCTTAAACACACTTGTGTAAAAAATATATTGCAACTAAATGACTTACTCTTAGTCAGAGAAGGACCACGGCTGTCAGGTACCTGGCTGCTCATCATCAGTCATCATTAAAAGAAAAAAGCCTGCCACCTGGATATGTGCGCGTCGATTAAGATTTCCCACCAATATGTGCGTCGCTGCGTGCCGAATAAAATTGCCCGCCACCCAAATATGTGCGCGTCGAATCCAATGATTAAGAATGCTTGTCAATATGTGCGCACACTGCGCCTTGGATAAGATTATCCGCCGCCCGAATATGTACGCGCCAACCAAATCTGACGATTAAGATTACTACAATAAGAAGTTTAAAAGATAAAACTTTGAATATTAAGAGTATGTGAACCATTCCTACCTTGTTTACTTCCATGACAATCTCCATGTTCCTAAGTTTTGTAATCAATCAGAAATATCCATCTGACCATCCACTTTCTATCAAAGTTCCCATTGTCCCTCAAGCAACTAAGTCCATGTCCACATGAACACAGATACTTAATAAACACATAATTATCTCTGCGTTTAGGCCAATTGTCCATACGCAGACGCAGACTTTGGTCTTTAAAAACACAAACTTTTACAAACGCTGGCCAGAGTGTAGAGCAGTGACGTGCGGTGAGGTTCATGGCTGGTGAGGCACTGACTTCATCACAGTCAGATTTACAAACATATGAACCCTAAAGAGTATCTTATTCACCATTTGATTGGCAGCAGTTAACGGGTTATGTTTAAAAGCTCATACCAGCATTCTTCCCTGCTTGGCACTCAGCATCAAGGGTTGGAATTGGGGGTTAAATCACCAAAAATGATTCCCGGGCACGGCGCCGCTGCTGCCCACTGCTCCCCTCACCTCCCAGGGGGTGAGCAAGGGGATGGGTCAAATGCAGAGGACACATTTCACCACACCTAGTGTGTGTGACAATCATTGGTACTTTAACTTTACACATACAAACTGTAGCACACAAAAAAGCACATTTAATTAAAAAAAAACGTTATTATGGTCTTACCTTTACTTATAAATGAAGTCCATGCACAGCTCCTTCTGAACAAAAGCATCGATAACTTGTTTATCTGTGTTGGCCCTGCGATGAGGTGGCGACTTGTCCAGGGTGTACGCCGCCTTCCGCCCGATTGTAGCTGAGATAGGCTCCAGCGCCCCCGCGACCCCAAAGGGAATAAGCGGTAGAAAATGGATGGATGGATGGATGGAACTTGTTTATAGAAGTCTTCCTTATTTTTCTTCAGTTTTAAAAGTCTCTTTGTCTCGATGGAGATCTTCCTTTAAGTATTACCTCCTGCTTCGATTGAAAGTCCAGTTTAGAAAACTGTATTATTTTAGATATGTAATCCTCCATGTTAATAGTCCAGGCAAGAGGAAAAAATAAACGATCGCTGCTAACTGATGCTGCTTGTTGTCACTTCTTCTGCAGCCAAGTAGTCGCAGAAATGCTCCCTGGGATCACTAGCGCCCTCTACCACCAGGAGGCGGGATTACTGCGAGCCTCACACAGTGCGTCTTTGCAGCAGTTTTATGATTGCTCAGCACAAGAAATACATTACACACATACAGTTGTTGACAAAATACACTGTACATTATATACCTCAGCTAACTAAACTATGGAAATGTATAATATAATTCATACAGCAATACGGTCTCACTGCACAGCAGACCAGCAGTTAGCCGAGTCCACAATCCATGGTGAGGCACAACTGGCTGCTGACTCACCGCAAGTCTCTTCTCAGTATTTGAACGGCAAATGTGAAAATTCAGCGATTTTGAATAAAAAATAATCTAAAACTGGTGAAGTTAAATGGAAAATAACTTTATAGTATAATCACTGGATACATATAACAATTTAATTTTTTTTTTTTTCTTTTTAAATGCTTTATCTTTCCATGATGGCACGTGAGGCCCCGCCTCACCTGCCTCCCCTGACTGCACGTCACTGGTGTAGAGTTCCAAAACCTTCTGCTTAAGGTATGTGTGTACGCGTATGCGTGTACGCGGCACAAACGGAGACTTGTGATGACGTCACGGTTGTGCGCTGTCATTTCCAAATCTTTAAACACATTATAAGAGTAGTTACTGTATGTTTGAATGTAAACATGCTGCTATTTTCACACAACATAAATAAAAAAGACACATCAAAATGGGCTTTGCAACACTCCCGCCAGCCCTAAAGACAGTTAGCTGTTTTAGATACGATCGCTGTCGAACCTCCACCTGATGGGACAACTTTGACTAGGAAGACTTTTTGCTGTGTGTCATCATAAGAAAGGTGCAACATTTTCTTATGTTTTCAGTCCTTATTTAACTTACGTGTCTTGCTTCCATTTTTGTAAAAAGCGAACAAACCATGATGTAACGTCCTCCTTGTAGTGTGTACTGATGTTATAGACAATATACACTTCATTACACATCTCCCGTCCAAAAGCAGAACCTAGTAACTCACTTCTAGCTGATTTTGATAAAACAAACGAAAACCAATCTATTTTATATTAAAGTCCCATCCATTCACAGAGATTTGATTTCTGCTTTGTTGATGTTAATTGGTATCCGCAATTCCAGCCTGCAATTTTCGTTCAGAATGTTCAGCATATCACCTAGTAACTCCAAAATTATTATCAGCTCAGTTTTGACCAAAATTGAGTTACTGGGTTTTGCCTTTGGACGGGAGACATGTACTATATCACTATATCCATGATTAAATGCTTTATAATTGCCTTAAACATGCAAAATGGTTTCCTTGGCTCGTTAGTGCGTGCTGATTTGAGAAATAATGTACACTTCACTGCACATGTAATACATCACCATATTGCTGAACATGTTATAATTCTATCAGTGTTGGGTTTCAGCAGCACAGGCATGCATGAGCTCTTTAATAATGTTCCCAGGGTATTGTGTACGTGCAGGCAGGTTTTAAAGATAATGTGCATGTCATTGTACGTCTAAAGTCGATCAAAATAAACATAATAATGCCACCAAGTCAGATATTGCTGCTTTTTTCAGGATTCTGATTGGACAACATGTGCATGACAGCAAGTGTATGTTTGTGTGTAGACATAGACAGTTTTGAAACTACACTTGTGTGGATGACTTGCAGTGGAGCCAGGGCCCCACTGAAAAAACAGCTGAACTTTACAATGAATATCAAACAAACCAAAATAAAAAAAAATGAAAAGAACAGACAGTATTTCATATAAAATTACATTTTCAGGGCAACAGCAGCATGGAAACTATTAGCATTCTGGTATATGACTGTATTACTTATTTAATTCGATAGTGTCATTTTACAGTTTAATTGCAGTATGCAGGGTAGAGTTTTTAAGTCTCTTTGTCTTGGCTTTGGGCTCGGGTTCAGCCAGCTTATGTTGGTTCCTCAATGTCCTGGCAGTGCGGCTGCCTCGTGTTGGAGGTAGCAGGTCATGCAGAGAGTGTTGCTCATCATGCATATCCCTGACCAGCTTCACTGCAGCCTCCTCTCTCCTGGTCTGGAGTGAGGATGTGGAGGATGGAGATTGTTTCAACCCCAAATATGTGTTTTTGAAACTCTCCGTGTTCGTGTGGACATGGCCTAAAAAATGTGTCAAACATGTCCAACCAAGTGTGGAGAGTGGTTTGCATAAATTGCCCATCAGGTCTTGCAAATGGGTCAAATGGGTGTATTTTCAAACTGTGAATTAGACATATTTCATAATGTCCGCATAGTTCAGTGAGCAAGTTGTGTGTTTTTGTATCACATATTTTAACTTTCTGTGTTTGTTTTTGATTAATTAAACCATGAGTCAAAATTATTACCTATATATAAAGTCTGTGCACCATCAATTGTTATATATCTAATGATCATCAATGTTTCCAGTAAATTTAAGTTTAAAACTTTATTGCAAAAAAAGTTGATTTTTTTATTTTTATTTACACTTGGGTCAAGCAGTGTACTGTTAATTGGGAAACCTTAATCTCAGGCCATGTGCACACGAACACAGAGAGTTTCAAAAACACATATTTTGGGTTAAAATGATCTCCATCCACACAAGTGTAGTTTCAAAACTGTCTATATCTACACACAAACATACACCTGCTGTCATGCGCATTTTGTCCAATCAGAAGCCTGGAAAAAACTGCTACAGTTGACTTGGTGGCTTTACACCTGTGTTATTATAATGTTTATTTTGATATACGAGACGCACAATGACATGTACATTATCTTTACACAGAGCCCTGGGAACATTATGAATCGCTTTTAGTGTTTAAAGCTCGCATGCCCGCCTGTGCTGCTGAAACCCTAATGATAAAATCTTTAATCAGCAACATGAAGTGTACATTATTTCTTATTTTCAGTGAAGGTATAGGATAGGCAAATATAAGCTTTGGCTTCAGGCTATTCCTTTTTCGGTCATTCTTTTTATTTTATTTTTGTGTGTAAATGTGTATGATTGTTAAATACGTATAATCTGTGCTGTTAAACGTTTAAACAAAATGGTTGATGGTTGATTATATGACCGAAATGAACTCATTTAATTCATTCATTTCTTAAATTAGCACACACTAACGAGCCAAGGAAACCATTTTGCATGTTTAAGTGCCTATAAGCGCGTGGAATTATAACGCATTAAATGATCAATATAAAGATACATGTGCAATGAAGAGTATATTGTCTTTAACATTAACAAGAAGGAAGGAGACATGTTTTTTAAGTCGTTCGGGCGCGTTGCATGCGCGTGCACACTCGTGCCCGGCTCCTTCTACACAAATGGAAGCAACACACGTAAGTTAAGGATGTCGTTGTGGCTTGTGCAGCCCTTTGAGACACTCGTGATTTAGGGTTATATAAGTAAACATTGATTGATGATCTGTTGTTAAATAAGGATTCAAAACTTGATATAATGTTGCACCTTTCTTATGACAAAGCAAAAAGTCTTGCTTGTCAAAGTTGTCCGACCAGCTGGAGGTGTGACAACAATCATATTCATAACAGCTGACTATCGTTGTCGTTGGCGGGAGTGTCGCAAAACCTATTTTGATGCGTCTTTTTTTTCAACGTTGAGTGAAAATAGAAGCATATTTACATTCAAACATACAGTAAATACTCTTATAATGTGTTTGAAGGCAGCAAAGCAGTGTTGTTGAGCTTTGGAAATGACAGCGCACAACCGTGATGTCATCAGAGGAGTACAAGTCTCTGTTTGTACGTGTACACGCATACGCTGAGCGGAGAGTTTTGGAACTCTACACTTTGACCAGCGTTTGCAAACGTCTGCATTTTTAAGAACAAAAGTATGCGTTTGGGTGTGGACAAGAGGCCTAAACGCGGAGATAAGTATGCGTTTAAGTATCTGTGTTCGTGTGGACGTGGACTTAGGAGTAATTCTCTAGTGTAACACTTGATAGAGCCCAAGTGCAACAGGGGTTAGTGCATGTGCCTCACAATACAAAGGTCCTTAGTTCGATCCCTGGAGTTTGCATGTTGTAACTGCCTGGGTTCCCTCCAGGTACTCTGGCTTCCTTTTACCTCCAAAGACATGCACCTGTGGATAGGTTGATTGGCAACACTAAATTGGCCCTAGTGTGTGAATGTTGTCTGTCTATGTGTGATGAGGTGGCGACTTGTCCAGGGTGTACCCCGCCTTCCGCCAAAGTGCATCTCCAGCACACTCGGAGAGGGACATCATTGATAATCTGTTGCTTGAGATTGTTGACATTGCGTTGTGTCTCATTTACATTATTTTGTAGAGGGGTTGTACGGTATACCGGTACTAATAAAGTACAGCGATACTAATTGATTGAAATCGGTACTATACTGCCTTTGAAAAGTACCAGTACCGTTCTTTCATCTGAATGCTGCTGTGTGGCGGTGACTACAAAGCTGAGGCGCATGATGTTGAGTGTGTCAAAACACACACACACAAAGTGCATACAATAGGGGTGTAACGGTACACAAACATTTCAGTTTGGTACGTACCTCGGTTTAGAGGTCACGGTTCAGTTCATTTTCGGTACAGTTAGAAAACAACAAAATATACATTTTTGGGTTATTTATTTACCAAATTTGCAAAATCTTCCACCAAAAATATTTTTCTTAGTGGAATATTTGATGTGAAGTAATCGGAACCTTGGATAGGTCAATAATTCATTATAACATTGATTTTGATTCAATATTATGTTTTGAGCAAAGACAGTTTGAAAGAAAAAAAAAAAACAGCTCTGTTTTATTAGTCAACATTGCAACCTTTTCTAAATTACATTTAACCTCTAAGCTTTTTTATTTCACTTTTGTTATGTTTTTGTTTATTTTAATAGTATTTTTAGAATGTGCCGTGGGCCTTTAAAACAATAGCTGTGGGCTGCAAATGGCCTCCGGGGCACACTTTTGACACCGCTGCTATAGATAATAAAAATTTAAATCTGATAAATCTATGGATAAAAAGCAGAGCCTGGCGACGCATGCGCGTTTATCATAACTCTCTCACTGTCTCTGTCTCTGCCCCTCCCTCACGAATGCTGCTGCGCGCACAATTTGTTTTGTTTTTAACCCCTTCTTAACCCTGAACGTACATTGAAAATACACGCAACCCTAAATCAAAATGCCGGACATTTGAGGCATTTAAGAAACTCCGCTCCGCCCCAACAGCTCCGCAAAAGAGGACATATCCGGTGAAAAGAGGACGTATGGTCAGTCTATAGTAGCCCGTTAGCTGCTAGCATGCCGTGTGTTGTGCCTCGGTGTGCATTGTTTACACAACGTGCGTTACGCTACTTAATATGTCCTTGTGGAAACTCGTTCGGTACACCTCCGAACCGAACTGGAACCCCTGTACCGAAACGGTTAAATACAAATACACGAACCGTTACACCCCTAGCATACAAGCAATAACATCTTGGAGAGGAAGAATGGAGAAAAAAACAACAATTCTACTGGTTCATAAAGAGGGTGCGTGAAGCGCAATATGGAGGTATTTGGGCTTTAAAACTAACGATAAATGTATTGCTTTAAAAAAGGAAGCGCCGCGCTTCAAGTTTGCTTTAAAACACGCCTCGCCAAATGTGGCGATTAGTATTAGCACCTTTGCTTCAAACGTCGGAAAACATATACAGGTAAAAGCCAGTAAATTAGAATATTTTGAAAAACTTGATTTATTTCAGTAATTGCATTCAAAAGGTGTAACTTGTACATTATATTTATTCATTGCACACAGACTGATGCATTCAAATGTTTATTTCATTTAATTTTGATGATTTGAAGTGGCAACAAATGAAAATCCAAAATTCCGTGTGTCACAAAATTAGAATATTACTTAAGGCTAATACAAAAAAGGGATTTTTAGAAATGTTGGCCAACTGAAAAGTATGAAAATAAAAAATATGAGCATGTACAATACTCAATACTTGGTTGGAGCTCCTTTTGCCTCAATTACTGCGTTAATGCGGCGTGGCATGGAGTCGATGAGTTTCTGGCACTGCTCAGGTGTTATGAGAGCCCAGGTTGCTCTGATAGTGGCCTTCAACTCTTCTGCGTTTTTGGGTCTGGCATTCTGTAACTTCCTTTTCACAATACCCCACAGATTTTCTATGGGGCTAAGGTCAGGGGAGTTGGCGGGACAATTTAGAACAGAAATACCATGGTCCGTAAACCAGGCACGGGTAGATTTTGCCCTGTGTGCAGGCGCCAAGTCCTGTTGGAACTTGAAATCTCCATCTCCATAGAGCAGGTCAGCAGCAGGAAGCATGAAGTGCTCTAAAACTTGCTGGTAGACGGCTGCGTTGACCCTGGATCTCAGGAAACAGAGTGGACCGACACCAGCAGATGACATGGCACCCCAAACCATCACCCAACCATGAAAATTTTGCATTTCCTTTGGAAATCGAGGTCCCAGAGTCTGGAGGAAGACAGGAGAGGCACAGGATCCACGTTGCCTGAAGTCTAGTGTAAAGTTTCCACCATCAGTGATGGTTTGGGGTGCCATGTCATCTGCTGGTGTCGGTCCACTCTGTTTCCTGAGATCCAGGGTCAACGCAGCCGTCTACCAGCAAGTTTTAGAGCACTTCATGCTTCCTGCTGCTGACCTGCTCTATGGAGATGGAGATTTCAAGTTCCAACAGGACTTGGCGCCTGCACACAGCGCAAAATCTACCCGTGCCTGGTTTACGGACCATGGTATTTCTGTTCTAAATTGGCCCACCAACTCCCCTGACCTTAGCCCCATAGAAAATCTGTGGGGTATTGTGAAAAGGAAGATGCAGAATGCCAGACCCAAAAACGCAGAAGAGTTGAAGGCCACTATCAGAGCAACCTGGGCTCTCATAACACCTGAGCAGTGCCAGAAACTCATCGACTCCATGCCACGCCGCATTAACGCAGTAATTGAGGCAAAAGGAGCTCCAACCAAGTATTGAGTATTGTACATGCTCATATTTTTCATTTTCATACTTTTCAGTTGGCCAACATTTCTAAAAATCCCTTTTTTGTATTAGCCTTAAGTAATATTCTAATTTTGTGACACACGGAATTTTGGATTTTCATTTGTTGCCACTTCAAATCATCAAAATTAAATGAAATAAACATTTGAATGCATCAGTCTGTGTGCAATGAATAAATATAATGTACAAGTTACACCTTTTGAATGCAATTACTGAAATAAATCAAGTTTTTCAAAATATTCTAATTTACTGGCTTTTACCTGTAAATAATAAGCATTCAGATCTGCACAAGGAGTTATAAAGATCCATCCATCCATCCTCCCATCTTCTTCCGCTTATCCGAGGTCGGGTCGCGGGGGCAGCAGCCTAAGCAGGGAAGCCCAGACTTCCCTCTCCCCAGCCACTTCGTCCAGTTCTTCCTGTGGGACCCCGAGGCGTTCCCAGGCCAGCCGGGAGACATAGTCTTCCCAACGTGTCCTGGGTCTTCCCCGCGGCCTCCTACCGGTCAGACGTGCCCTAAACACCTCCCTAGGGAGGCGTTCGGGTGGCATCCTGACCAGATGCCCGAACCACCTCATCTGGCTCCTCTCGATGTGGAGGAGCAGCGGCTTTACTTTGAGCTCCTCCCGGATGGCAGAGCTTCTCACCCTATCTCTAAGGGAGAGCCCCGCCACCCGGCGGAGGAAACTCATTTCGGCCGCTTGTACCCGTGATCTTGTCCTTTCGGTCATAACCCAAAGCTCATGACCATAGGTGAGGATGGGAACGTAGATCGACCGGTAAATTGAGAGCTTTGCCTTCCGGCTCAGCTCCTTCTTCACCACAACGGATCGATACAGCGTGCGCATTACTGAAGACGCCGCACCGATCCGCCTGTCGATCTCACGATCCACTCTTCCCTCACTCGTGAACAAGACTCCGAGGTACTTGAACTCCTCCTCTTGGGGCAAGATCTCCTCCCCAACCCGGAGATGGCACTCCACCCTTTTCCGGGCGAGAACCATGGACTCGGACTTGGAGGTGCTGAGTTATAAAGAGTGACAGGTAATAATGTAGTTGTTACACCTGTCCTGCTGTTCGGCTCCGGTGCAGACAATTCGTTGGGGGTAACACCCTTTTTTTTTTACTTGGGACTTCCCGCGGGCTTGATTTTGGATGTGGGCGGGCCATATACGGCCTGCAGGCCGTAGTTTGGGGACCCCTGGATAGAGTGTCAATCCATCAGCACCATCAGATTACCTAAAGAGCTCCAGTGAATGAGGCTTTTTCTTCATGTCTGACGTCATCTTCTCTGGTGACTAAAAAAACAGGATGCTGCTTTTGTCTTTGTTGTGTGTGATGATGATGTAGGAGGTATGACTACTACCTCCTAAGAGTACACACTATGATCACATGAATTTCGTTAAAAAGAACAGGCTTCAGGAATCATCTGTTGCACAACAAGATGTGACACAGAGAAAAGTGCTGCCTTTACTGCAACATACTAATGAGAGGATACCTGGAAGCCACTAAGCCAAAGCAAGCTCCTGTTTATTGATCAGCTGAGCAGTAGAATCCTGTCGAATCAATACTAATGCAGTGTGTGGATGGCTTATTGTCAGTAAACAGCGCCTACTACTGGCTAAGCTGCTGTAAGGCGCATGATGCAGTCAGTGTGTCCACAAGCTACCATTTCATATAGGCCCATCTAACTATGACTGGTATTGGTTATCTTACCGCTGCTAGGTTGCTGACTGGAAAAGTAAGCCAAATATATCCATCTTAATGTAATTTTGTGATATCCACCACACCAGCTGCTGTTATTTTTGCTCTGATGTAAACTCTGTGTACTGTAAGTGTATGTGGGTGGTGGTGGTGGTGGTGTGGAAAGTGCCATGTCCTGGTCACAGTGTTCCCTCCTCTCTACCGGTCCCTCAGCAAGGGAGCATCACACTCTGCCCCCTCATTTGTCCTTTACAAACTACACTCTATTTCATATGCAGCCTCGAAAATAAACAAACTCTAAAGACAACAGCTTTGTTTTCAAAATAGAGTCTACATAAACACACACAAACTTACAGTTGTATGTAGCTGACCACATGTGTTGTAGTTAAAGAATAAAATGTAGTTCTATAGTACAGTCGACCCTCATTTGTCGAGACCTATTGGTTCCCGGCCTGACTGTGGTAAACACATTTCCATGAATAATTATTATTAATAAATTCAACATTTTCATTAAAAAAATGTCTACAACCTTCGAGATCTGTTTTTTTCATTATTTAAGCCCTCTAAATATGAAAGAATACCCATTGAGTAACCTTTACACTTGTTCCACACAGTATACTAGCCTTGAGTGTGTTCTATACTGAAGATTGCAATACTTACTAGTAGCCAGGAGGCTCTTCCAAGCGTCATTACTATGGCCGTCACCCGGCGACTACAGAATGGCCACGACGTGAAAATACTTAGTCCCATTCTGGATAATTTGTCTAAGTTAAAACAGGAGTGTGTTGTTCTGCAAAAACTTGTTCAACTTGACACTCGCAGCTACAACCATTAGCAATGCGTTCCCTACGTAGTCCACATCACTCACAAGGCTCACCAATGTCTTAGGGAGCTGTTTTATTATGTCCATGATGAAGTCCATCCTTGAATAAACATTTCTTCTCTAGTTAGCATTTACCAAACAGCTGCTGATAGCAGTCTAACTAGTTAACATTATGTCCCATTCAGCGCTGCTATCTCCCGCCGTCTTTTCACATTGCTTGTGCCAAAGTCCCACCAATGTGGAGATGTATTATTGATGAGGCAGGAGTTGAAGATGAAGTCTAACAAAACGTTGGTGAAGATACAAAAGATCTGCCACCTGGTGTTATTGTCACCCTTTGTTGATCGCCACATTATAATAATAGGAAATAACATTGCACTGTAATACATAAAAAACATTAATAACACTTGTTTGAGGCGAAAAACATGTAGACTATGGTTATAAAATGTTTTTAAGAGCTATGATGTGGGACGACTGTTATTTTTGTATTCGCTTTATGCAGTAATGAAGTGTTTCCTGCCAATATATATTTGGTATGTTTAATGTGAAATTTCCAGGTCATTTTCTCGTTAATGGCGACCCCCAAAACTGTGTTTTTATTTACCCTATTAATTTGGGCTGGGCGATATGGCCTTTTATTAATATCTCTATATTTTTGCCCATGTCACGATACACAATATATATGTCGATATTTTGCCTTAGCCTTGAATTAACACTTGATGCATAGAATCACACCAGTATGATGCTTCTATGTGTCTACATTAAAACCTTCTTGTTCACTCTTAAAACATTCTTGTTCACTCGAAAGCCTTGAAATATTATACGTCAATAAAGTACTTCATCTTTTCTCACAAAATCTATTCGATCCTTCCATTTTGACGGAAAAAAATACGTGTACTGCATGCAACTACATATATCATACGTTTTACTGTTATCTAATAATGCAACGAATATAATATTGTCATACATTTCAAAATTTGTGTTAGTAATAATTGACATAATAATAATGATAATAATCTGCTTGACTTATGATGTAAAAAGCAAGTTATCCATCAAATAGTGCACTGTAAATATTACAATACATTTTACTGTAAAAAAAAAAAAACATCTCAGTTGCAGGAATAAGAAAAAAAAATGCTACCTTTCTCCGTTAAAAATATATAGTAATTAAATGCATAGGCAATTGTATACATCATGAGGTGAATCCCTATACATGTATATTCATGAGTTATTTATTGTTACTAACAGCTCTCTAAGGGCAGCCATAACTGTGATGAGGCCCTCTCTCTATGTCCTTTTCAAAATCCTGCCACCTTTATTAGGAAATGAGACATGAACCACTAGAGGTCAGCATAGGCAACATTTTATGTCATTTTCCTTAGGCAAAGCAATAGCAAAAAATCATGTGTTTGTAGTTGATGCTCATCATCATCATCATCATTTCTTTTTATTCCTTTCATGAAAATGCATATATATAAGCCATATACAGTTGACACTTTCATTGTTTTTTTGTTTCTTATACATTTCCATGATCAGAATGTTGAAACGAACACTTGATGTCCTTACTTCTACTTTATATTAAGATTAAGATTAAGATTAGTGAGCGCTTTGAGTATCTAATAATAGAAAAGTGTGATATAAAATCTAATCCATTATTATTATTATTATTATTATTTCAAAGGGGACAATGCAATTTCATAAAACACATGACTACCCATGGTTAAAAAAGCCAGAATTAGCCAGAAGGCTAGTTTTCATCTGTAGTTCCCCTTGCCATGATGTAAAAAAGGCAGTAAAATTACAATTTCAAAGAAAAAGAAACAAAGCACACAATACATATACGATATAATAAAAATTAAAATACAACATCACAACATAACATTTATCTTAGCATCAAAACAGGCTCATCTTTTAGTGCTGGCAGCTGTAGGCGTTGATAAGCCACATTTTCAATTTTTTTGTGAAGGCCTTGTAAATTGTGACCAGTTTAACCTCCTCAGGTACTGAGTTCCACACATTTGCACTCCTTACTGACCATATCATCTATTTACATTCAAAATAAAGTGAAACATGTCATGAAAAAGCCATGGCAGCGTAATTGTTTGTGTGGGTGCTCCATGTCACTCCCACCGTTCAAAAATATGCTTTAGGTTCCCTGAAAACTCCAAATTTCTCATAGGTGTGAACGTGCGTGTGAATGGTTGTCAGTTTCTATGTGTCCTGTGATTGGCACATTTTGAGCATTGTGAAAAACAACTGTAACCCTGTCATTAATTATGTGGTTCAGATACTCCTATATGGAACATTGTTGTAGTGACGACTACGACTGGTTTAATATGGATTAGCAATCACTTCAGGGTGTCGGGTCAGGACAGCAATTATGCGTTCAGGGGCCGTATTTATCAAGCGTCTTAGAATTACTCCTAAGAAGTCTGCTAAGAGTTGACTTATGAGTAAAGAAATTCTTCGCTGAAAGTTGCACTTAAAAGTTAGTTATCAAGCGTCTTACTCACACTTTCAGCGAAGTGTAGGACTGAATCTTAGGTGTCACACTCAGAGCTGAATTACGACATTACTATGTGCCGTAAACGGAATTTTAGGTGACGTAATTTCTGTGTCCATAGAAATGACCAATCACGGAAGGGAATCCCTTGTCTAAGAATAAAGAAATATCTTAGAATTATTTAAGTGGACAATGGGAGTGTATATTTTGACAATAAACTACAAAATAATACCAAACATCCATCCATCCATTTTCTACCGCTTATTCCCTTCGGGGTCGCGGGGGGAGCTGGAGTCTTAACGATACCGTTTGATCAGCTGCTCGTCATCAAACAAAGCCAGGACATCCTTCCGCTCCCTGAACGTTCGCGCACGTCTCTCTCGCCTCAGTGCCATCCCCCGCTGGCAAACCCTAACCACTTAGGACACCTCTGAAGGTCTCTTAAATATTGTGGAGAGTAGGAGTGATTCTTAGACTTAAGAAAGTTGATAAATAGCTTTTATTCTTAAGTTTGAGAGTAGGACTAAATTTCTCAAATTCTCAGGACTTAAGTGTAAAATGGCACTCTAAGACGCTTGATAAATACGGCCCCAGGTGAGTACAGGAGAATAAATAGATTGTCCAAGTCCAGATTTGTAGGTTCAATTGTCTATTGAAGACATGCATGAGTTGTTCGTTTGTGTGTTTGTGTGTGTGTGTGTGTGTGTGTGTGTGTGTGTGTGTGTGTGTGTGTGGTTTCCTATACAAAACAAATACAATCATTATAAATCAACTAAAGTGACCACAATGCAATGACATATAGGCACAAGCCTGCAACAGGGCTGTTGAAATATAAATCCCTTAGCTGTGTATACACAGTTTGTATAAATGCAGAGAATTTGAACATCCTAGCCCTAAGTAATGTAATGATTAATAGAATGTAAATAGCATCACAACAGTAATTCTCAATTGTAAATTGGGGCTAACAAACATATCCAATGCTACAAACAGGCCCCAACCAGGGTATCAATAAAGAATCTGGGTATTATCTTCGACCCAACTCTCTCGTTTGAATCACACATTAAGAGTGTTACTAAAACGGCCTTCTTTCATCTCCGTAATATCGCTAAAATTCGTTCTATTTTATCCACTAGCGACGCTGAGATCATTATTCATGCGTTCGTTACGTCTCGTCTCGACTACTGTAACGTATTATTTTCGGGTCTCCCTATGTCTAGCATTAAAAGATTACAATTGGTACAAAATGCGGCTGCTAGACTTTTGACAACAAGAAAGTTTGATCATATTACGCCTATACTGGCTCACCTGCACTGGCTTCCTGTGCACTTTTACTACTTACGTATAAAATACTACACAGTCTAGCTCCGTCCTATCTTGTCGATTGTATTGTACCATATGTCCCGGCAAGAAATCTGCGTTCAAAGAACTCCGGCTTATTAGTGATTCCCAGAGCCCAAAAAAAGTCTGCGGGCTATAGAGCGTTTTCTATTCGGGCTCCAGTACTATGGAATGCCCTCCCGGTAACAATTAGAGATGCTACCTCAGTAGAAGCATTTAAGTCCCATCTTAAAACTCATTTGTATACTCTAGCCTTTAAATAGCCCCCCTTTTAGACCAGTTGATCTGCCGTTTCATTTCTTTTCTCCTCTGCTTCCCTCTTCCTTGTGGGGGGGGGGGGGGGGCACAGGTCCGGTGGCCATGGATGAAGTGCTGGCTGTCCAGAGTCGGGACCCGGGGTGGACCGCTCGCCTGTGCATCGGCTGGGAACATCTCTGCGCTGCTGACCCGTCTCCGCTCGGGATGATGTCCTGCTGGCCCCACTATGGACTGGACTCTTACTATTATGTTGGATCCACTATGGACTGGACTCTCACAATATTATGTCAGACCCACTCGACATCCATTGCATTCGGTCTCCCCTAGAGGGGGGGGGGGGGGGGGGGGGTTACCTACATATGCGGTCCTCTCCAAGGTTTCTCATAGTCATCAGCTTCCCACTGGGATGAGTTTTTCCTTGCCCTTATGTGGGCTTTGTACCGAGGATGTCGTTGTGGTTTGTGCAGCCCTTTGAGACACTTGTGATTTAGAGCTATATAAATAAACATTGATTGATTGATTGATATGACATTCAGCTAGTGTAGTAGTTATAAAATTGCTGTAAATGTGAACATGCAGACAGTAAACAGGAAGGAAGAAAAACAAAGCTTTAATTCATTATAGTATCTGGTAAAAGTAAGAAAAAAAGGGAGAAAGAACATCATAACTAATTACTTTACAAAGTTTAAAAAAGGGTATGAAGGAAAATAAACTGTGATAAGGTGATCTGCCATCTATTACTGTTGCCTGGTGCAGAAGAGTCTAAAAAGACAAATGGAAATATTAGTAATCTGTGGTAAAAACATTCTAATGTTTGTTTGGAAAATACTTCCTGGTTTTATGTTGTTTTTCTTTAGTACCTGCGTTTTAAAAATGCTTATTTGTTGTTTTAGTCACTGATCGGGTTTCAACTACTTTTGCCTGGCTTACCCATTAGAGGGAGACACGTTCTTTCATTCGTCCATTACAGACTGGACCTGAATGAGTGAACATCGTGTCCGTGTTTCTGTTCAATATCCCCCCCTCTACAGGTAAAGAAATGTGGTTATTCAACACTTTGAAATGTATTTTTGCTCTCTGTCTGTAAGGTACTTATCTACATGTTTTAAAGCTGCCTGCGTGTGAATGACCGCGTATGACCGCGTGTGACCGCGTGTGCGTGCGTGTGCGTGCATGTGCGCGTGTGTGTTGAGATTAGTTTGATGCAGAGCTAGTGGTTAGAGTGTCCGTCCTGAGATCGGTAGGTTGGGAGTTCAAATCCCGGCCGAGTCATACCAAAGACTATAAAAATGGGACCCATTACCTCCCTGCTTGGCACTCAGCATCAAGGGTTGGAATTGGGGGTTAAATCACCAAAATGATTCCCGGGCGCAGCCACCGCTGCTGCCCACTGCTCCCCTCACCTCCCAGGGGGTGATCAAGGGTGATGGGTCAAATGCAGAGAATAATTTCGCCACACCTAGTGTGTGTGTGACAATCATTGGTACTTTAACTTTTGACTTTAGATGTCTTTTTTTTATGTTGTGTAGTCGTTTTTCATGAGAGTAGATTTTGAGAAGAAATATTTTTCTCTGCTGTTATTTTGTAGAGGAAAATGTTAAAAGTTAAAAGTCAATGCTTTACAGTTATATTTGGTGATGATAATTATGCATTTCTATTTGTGTTTACACTAAAGGAGTGTCAGTTCTGATCTGATTAGCTATTGATAAAAATATGATAAAAATATTACATATTTGTACAGATTAAAGTTCCAGCACAATGCTTTATTTTTTCTACTTCTTTCATGTTTTGAATACAGAAATGTAATGCTTAAAAAATAATAATGTTTAAAAAGGTGCAATGTTTAAAAAGTATTGTTTAAAAGTGTATGTTTTTGGAAAATTGCCATTACAGACTGGACCTGAATGAGTGAACATCGTGTCCGTGTTTCTGTTCAATATTCCCCCCTCTACAGGGGTGTAACATTTTGGAGGCACCGCTGGGATTGGGTGAGACGAGGTTCGACTTCTGCCAGCGACAGACGTCCCCATCTCTCATTCAGTCCCGTTCAACTTACCCAGAGAGGCAGCATCCAGTGACTGAAACGGTGACGGTTGGAGTGTCTACAACGCAGCACAAGCAATCTGAGGTGAACTTAAGGCACCAGGAGCGCCATTGCCAAAGTTTAGCACACAAACTACCACTGCAACAGTACACTGAGTCGTTGCCACAGCAATAATGGAGTCAACCGAGACAGAGACATTGCAGTTGGAAATAATTGGACTTTTATGTAAATTATCAGCAGACAATCTAAAAGAACTATGTGTCTCTCTTGCTATTGCTGGAGATGCTCTTAAACATGTGGAAGGAAAAAATAGAGCATCGTTAATTACAATGATAAGTAACCACCTGCAGAGAGAGGAGTTAGAGCAACTCGAGGATATGGGAATGGCAGAGCTCCTCTCCTTCAAAGACGAAGTAGACAAGATCTGTAATAAGGTAGCACCAAAAGGAGAGCCAAAAGGACCAGTTCCAGGTCAAACCCCTATCTCCTGGCACAAAGAATTTAAAATAGCTGGACAAATTGGAGAACCAGGACAAAAAGACCGCCTCACATTTTCCAGCTTAGCCCGACAGATTGAGCATGGCCTCCTCAAAGGTTTCCCAGAGACTGAAATTGTTGATGCTGTCATAAGAGCAATTGTTCCAGGAATGCAGCTACGCAGCTACTTAGAGGGGAAAAGTGACCTCACGTTGCCGACTTTGAGAAGAATACTCCGCTGTCATTACCAAGAAAAGAGTGCCACAGAATTATATAAGCAGCTGTCATCTGAAGTCCAAGGCACAACAGAGACTTCTCAAAACTTCCTCATCCGTGCTCTCGATCTAAGACAGAAGATTCTGTTTGCCTCACAGGAGGCGGAGTCAGGCTTAAGGTACGACCCAGTGCTAGTACAGAACATGTTCCTTCACTCAGTTATGACTGGCTTGCAGAATGATAATATCAAACGGGATCTCCAGCCATATCTAGAGCAAGCTCGTGTTTCTGATGAACTCCTGTTTGAGAAACTGAATATTGCATGTGCCTACGAAAGTGAGAGGCAAGACAAGAAAAAAATGACAACACCACAGCGACCTGTAGCTGTTCACTCTGCTCAGTCTGACCACACTCCAGCTGAAAAGAAGGAAAAAACAAGCCAGTCAAGTCACAATAAGAATCAAACTGATATTCTCACAGAACTGCAGGAGATGAAAGTTAACATGTCCCTCTTAAAAGATCTTAAAGCTGAAGTGGCTTCCATTAAAGAGTCTATGCAGCAGCCCTCTTACTTCCCCAGACAGCACCCAGATCCATCAGCTGCACCAGACTGCCCTCCACATCAGTCAGCACCAGTTCACTATCACCCACCACAGAGACACTGGGCCACTCCTGCCCCCGCAGCACAACACTGCTATCCTCAACTCAACCAAAGGTTTGGCAATCAATATGCTCCGCCCACACCTGCACCACGCCGTAGAGCAAGATGTTATGCTTGCCAGCAGACAAACACTGAAGACTGCATTCACTGCTTCAAGTGTGGCAGTAGTGAACACTTCGCAGCTGGTTGCAGAATGGGAAGATTAGGTCCATTCAGAGGGAGTGGTTTAAACGGGCAAGGGTCACCCCAGCGGGGCAGGGAGTGACCGTCTCATCAATCGTGCCCCAAGTTTGTGCAAAGTGTGGTGTACATGGAAGAAATGTGAGGCTGAGACAATGTGCAACATGTAAAGGTGTGTTATACTGTTCAAAAACATGTCAAAATGAACATTGGGAAGTCCACAGGAATCAATGTACAACAACCTCATGCAATACAGTCCGAACTACACCACAAAAGAGAAAACAGGTCAAAGTCGCTCCACTAGTTGGAAGGAGATATTTAATTGACTGCCATATTCAAGGTCAGCAGGTTAGAGTTCTGTGGGACTCTGGCTCACAAGTGACTGTAGTGAGTGAACAATGGAAAACAGAGCACTTACCACATGTAACATTAAGGGACATTTCTGAACTTCTTGAAGCTGATGAAACTTTAAACCTCATTGCAGCTAATGGGGGAGACATGCCATACACAGGATGGATAGAGGTGACATTTAAATTAGCTTCAGATGGAGTCCCTACAGCAGAGGTCATTGTTCCCACCCTGATCATTAAAGGTAACAATCTTTCTCAACCTATCATTGGCTCAAATGTGATTGGACTGATAGTCGCTACTGAACTGCAGCAGGATAATGCCACCAATAAACAGCAGCTAATCAAAACTGTCCAAGCAGCTTTTCCTGGCTTTGGGATGGATCAGGCTGAAGTTTTTTTGGAGCAAATTACTGCTGAGCAGCAACCTCATGAGTATGTAGTTAAGACGACCAGAGAGCGAGTGCACATCCCCAGACACACCTCTGTATAAGTAGAGTGTCGAGTTTTGACTGCACCTTTACAAGAGGAGACAACGCTGATCTTTGAGCCTAGTGTTAATCCACAATGGCCAGAGGGCCTTGAGTTTACTGACACTGTTGTGATGTTGAGGAAGGCTGCAAAACCATTCATACTTGTCGACGTGCAAAATCCAACAGATCATGACATCGTGCTCACTGGCAGAACTGTTATTGGGACGGTACAGCAAGTTCAAGCAGTTTATCCAGCGACAGTCTTTGAACGGCCCTGCACCACCCCTCCAGTAACAGTGAGTAATGTGGGAGTAAGGAATGAAAAAGTTTCTGGTGGTGAATGGGATCCCCCAGTCAACTTGGATCATCTCAGCTCACCTGAAAAAAAAATAGTGGAACAAATGTTAAAAGAAGAGTCAGGTTCCTTCTCAAATTCTGATGACGACATCGGCTGTATTGAGAATCTGCAGCTCACCATCTCACTGAAAGACACAGAGCCAGTGGCCAAGACCTACCTCTCTGTACCAAAACCACTGTATCAGGAAATGAAAAGCTACCTACATGATCTCATCACACAAGGTTGGGTGCGCAAATCAAACTCCCCCTACGCGTCCCCAATTGTGTGCGTCAGAAAAAAGGATGGGAGCTTACGACTGTGTATGGACTACCGTGAGTTAAATCGTAAGACTGTACCAGACCGTCAGCCCATCCCCAGGGTGCAGGACATCATGGATGGCCTGGGTGGCAACTCCTGGTTTTCACTCTTAGACCAGGGGAAAGCCTACCACCAGGGGTTCATGGCAAAAGAGAGTCGCCCCCTCACTGCTTTTGTGACCCCCTGGGGTTTATATGAATGGATTCGAATCCCTTTTGGCCTAATGAATGCACCGGCTGCCTTCCAGAGGTGCATGGAAGAATGTCTTGAGGGAGTTCGAGATGACATTTGTGTACCATATCTTGACGATGTCCTTGTGTTCAGTCAGTCATTTGAAAGCCATGTTGAAAATGTCAGAACTGTGCTGAGGCGACTGAGAGAGAACGGTATAAAGTTGAAGCCGTCCAAATGTGAGATGTTTCGACGAGAGGTTCGCTATCTTGGACGGGTCATTTCAGCAGAGGGTAGCAAAATGGACCCTGCTGACCCCATAGCTGTCAGAGCCCTAAAAAACAAGCCACCAACCAATGTGGGAGAATTAAGAGCTATCATGGGTCTCCTGAGTTATTACCGTCAGTATATTCGGGATTTTTCTCAAATCGCTGCTCCTCTCTACGACCTCATGAGAACCCCTGCTGATGTACAAAAGACTGACGAACGTGCTAAAAGAACAAGACAGCTTAAAAGAAAACACAATGGCGCGCCATCCAACCAGCCCATTGTATGGACAGAAAAACATCAACACTTACTTGAGGAACTGTTGGACCACTTAGTTGAATCCTTGCCTTTCCTGACTTTAACAAACCTTTTGTTTTACACACAGACGCTTCCAACCTGGGCCTGGGTGCAGTTTTGTATCAGGAACAGGAAGAAAAACTGCGTGTAATAGCATATGCGTCCAGAGCTCTCACTACATCCGAGAAGAACTACCATTTTCATTCTGGAAAACTAGAGTTCCTCGCCCTTAAGTGGGCCGTGTGTGAAAAATTTAGGGATTATTTGATCAGCTCATCATGCACTGTGTACACGGACAATAATCCGCTCACATATGTCTTGTCTACAGCTAAACTAAATGCAACTGGATGCAGGTGGGTTGCTGAATTAGCGGATTTTCACCTGACCATTCGATACTGGCCAGGAAAAGAAAACGTTGATGCCGACACACTCTCGAGGATGCCATTGGATATTGAGACAATGTTTAAAGACTGTACTGAGGAAATGTCATCTCGTTCGGTACAAGCAGTCGTACAGTCAATTGAGGACCCAAATCCTAACACAGTGTGGTCCATGGCTCTGTCTGCTCAGTGTAAAGACATCAACAAGCCAGAACATCAGCCTCTCTCGCTAGCGAAGATTTGTCATGCTCAGAAGGAAGATAAAAATATCGGCCCAGTGATGGAGTGTCGTCAGTTAAATAAGAGACCTGAAAACAAACAGTTAAAATCATTCAGTGTGCAGAGTAAAAGACTGATGAGTGAATGGGAAAAACTTACCTTGGATGATGACGGCATCCTGCGTCGAAAAACAGCTACACGAACACAGCTCGTTTTGTCAGAAAAGTACATAGCAACTGTTCTGAAGGAGCTGCATGATGATATGGGGCACCAAGGGATTGACCGAACCACCTCGCTGGTAAGAGAACGCTTCTTTTGGCCCTATATGCAACAGGACATTCAACACTATGTGGCTCGAAGCTGTTCATGTTTGAAAAAGAAGAAGCCCAGCCGAGAGATTAAGGCACCCATAACCAACATTGTCACAACTCAGCCCTTTGAGTTAGTCTCCATTGATTTTAAAGTTAAAGTTAAAAAGTTAAAGTACCAATGATTGTCACACACACACTAGGTGTGGCGAGATTATTCTCTGCATTTGACCCATCACCCTTGATCACCCCCTGGGAGGTGAGGGGAGCAGTGGGCAGCAGCGGTGGCCGCGCCCGGGAATCATTTTGGTGATTTAACCCCCAATTCCAACCCTTGATGCTGAGTGCCAAGCAGGGAGGTAATGGGTCCCATTTTTTTTATAGTCTTTGGTATGACTCGGCCGGGGTTTGAACTCACAACCTACCGATCTCAGGGCGGACACTCTAACCACTAGGCCACTGAGTAGGTGACCAGAGTGCAGGCGGGTATGAGTACATTTTGGTAATTATTGACCATTTCTCAAGATTTGCCCAAGCGTACGCTACAACCAACAAGTCAGCAAAAACAGTGGCAGATAAACTTTTCAATGATTATGCACTGAAATTTGGATTCCCTCAACGTATCTATCATGATCAAGGTGGTGAATTCCAAAACCAGCTCATAGCACAGCTGAAAAAGACCTCTGGAGTGTTAGGTTCACGAACAACGCCCTACCACCCTGAAGGAAATGGACAAGTCGAACGTTTTAATCGTACACTCATACAGATGCTGAGAACACTGACAGAAAAAGAGAAATCAAGCTGGAAAGACTCATTGAATAAGTTGGTTTTTGCATATAATAGTACAAGATGTGAAGTCACTGGCTTTTCTCCTTTTTATCTTCTTTTTGGGAGGACGCCAAGACTACCTGTCGACATACTCTTCCGCCTGAGACCAGCAACAGGTACACCTGACCACAGAGAGTACATGCGAAAGTGGCGAAAAGGGATGCAGGAAGCCTATGAAATTACAAAGAACAATGCAAGAAAGTCAGCTGAAAGAGGAAAAAGAAACCATGATCGCAAAGTGAGGAGCTCAGAGTTGGAACCAGGAGACCGTGTTCTGGTCAGGAACTTGACCCCAAGAGGAGGAACTGGCAAGCTACGCAGCCATTGGGAGGAAATTATCCACAAGGTTGTTCGTAGGGTGAATAAGGATGCTCCAGTTTACGAAGTTGTACCGGAACAAGGAAAAGGGAGAGATAACAGGATACTACACCGCAATCTCTTGCTACCGTGCGATCACCTGCCCTTGGAAGTTCCCCTAAAAGTTGCCAGACCACAGAGAAAAAAACCGACAAATGAGGGGACGATCAATACTCAGCAAGAGGATGACAGTGATGAGGACTCAGAGGATGACTGGTTTTATTACCTACCTCTACAGCCTCCTCAAGATGCACAACCGCAGGCATGTAATGAAGAGGAGCATACCGGCCAGTCGGCAGGCACTGAACCTACAAGGACACATAACAAACAAGGAGAGGAACAGGAAAGACTGCTACAGCCGGAGGAGGATCACAGCAGGATTGATTTGCTGGACAGCGATGAGGCATCTGAGGGACTTGGAATTCTTGGAAATGACCCTGTGCTGCCACCTCTGTCACTCCCTGCACATGAAAGCCACAGTGACAACAGACAAGCACAAGAGCGGTCAAGGAGGGAACGACGACCACCAAAGTTATTCACCTATGATGAGTTTGGTAATCCAGCCTGCTACAATATGGATGTCCCAGCCAGATCCATGTACCCAATGCAACATTACGGAGCCTATCAACCAGGGACCCGGTGGCCAGATTCTGTTCAGGCCCCCACCTACCAACCTGTGCTTCTGTACGGGTAACCACTCACATGGACTCTTGTGAAACTGAACACATCACACCCATGTACATACACATACATTCATGGACTCTTTGACACGCACATTCACACGCACATGGACATTTGCGAAAGCAGAGTGCTCACAAACATATACACATCCCACTACACTCATGGACTTTTGCGAAAGCAGAGTGCTCACAAACACACACATCCCACTACACTCATGGACTTTTGCGAAAGCAGAGTGCACACAAACACACACATCCTGCTACACTCATGGACTTTTGCGAAAGCAGTGTTAATACACACGCACACTTGTCCTGGACTGTTGAAACAGCTGCGATTTAGAATAGACGTTACCGGTTAAGCGCAAGGACTTTGGGTGGGCCGATTGTCTATGCACGAACTGTTGAGAGTCTGAATTGTATACTATGTGACTGCCTTATTCGATGAATGTCGAGGACGACATCTATATTGAGGGGGAGTGTGTAGTAGTTATAAAATTGCTGTAAATGTGAACATGCAGACAGTAAACAGGAAGGAAGAAAAACAAAGCTTTAATTCATTATAGTATCTGGTAAAAGTAAGAAAAAAAGGGAGAAAGAACATCATAACTAATTACTTTACAAAGTTTAAAAAAGGGTATGAAGGAAAATAAACTGTGATAAGGTGATCTGCCATCTATTACTGTTGCCTGGTGCAGAAGAGTCTAAAAAGACAAATGGAAATATTAGTAATCTGTGGTAAAAACATTCTAATGTTTGTTTGGAAAATACTTCCTGGTTTTATGTTGTTTTTCTTTAGTACCTGCGTTTTAAAAATGCTTATTTGTTGTTTTAGTCACTGATCGGGTTTCAACTACTTTTGCCTGGCTTACCCATTAGAGGGAGACACGTTCTTTCATTCGTCCATTACAGACTGGACCTGAATGAGTGAACATCGTGTCCGTGTTTCTGTTCAATATCCCCCCCTCTACAGGTAAAGAAATGTGGTTATTCAACACTTTGAAATGTATTTTTGCTCTCTGTCTGTAAGGTACTTATCTACATGTTTTAAAGCTGCCTGCGTGTGAATGACCGCGTATGACCGCGTGTGCGTGCGTGTGCGTGCATGTGCGCGTGTGTGTTGAGATTAGTTTGATGCAGAGATGTCTTTTTTTTATGTTGTGTAGTCGTTTTTCATGAGAGTAGATTTTGAGAAGAAATATTTTTCTCTGCTGTTATTTTGTAGAGGAAAATGTTAAAAGTTAAAAGTCAATGCTTTACAGTTATATTTGGTGATGATAATTATGCATTTCGATTTGTGTTTACACTAAAGGAGTGTCAGTTCTGATCTGATTAGCTATTGATAAAAATATGATAAAAATATTACATATTTGTACAGATTAAAGTTCCAGCACAATACTTTATTTTTTCTACTTCTTTCATGTTTTGAATACAGAAATGTAATGCTTAAAAAAGAATAATGTTTAAAAAGGTGCAATGTTTAAAAAGTATTGTTTAAAAGTGTATGTTTTTGGAAAATTGCCATTACAGACTGGACCTGAATGAGTGAAAATCGTGTTCAATATTCCCCCCTCTACAGGGATGTAACACTAGCAGTTAGCTTGTGAACTTGATGCCAAACAGCCATTAGACTAAAATAAAACGGACAAAATGAGTTGCAATACAGTTTTAAGCACATAGTAAGTGATATTAAAGTGTATATAAAGTAACTCACTCAATTAAACAATTGACATCGAAGCTCACCGTAACTTTCACAACTTGCTGATGTAATGATGCGTTCAATGCCCCCTCCAGTGTCGTAATAGTGAACTACACTCAGGCAACCCAATGACACAAAAAGAAAACACGCATTACAGAGACAGTCTTTTGTACAACTGTAATAGAATTAGAAAATCTGGACCAGGATGTTCCTGAATGTTCCTTCAGTAAAACACAAGACTTACTTTCTGCAGGTCAGCTAAGGTAACAAACACCTGTCCTCTTGCTGGCAGTGCACAAACACTAATATGACCACCACAGCCAAGTCTGAAAGTCTAAAAGATGTGTTGGTTTTAAAGGGGAACTTTATCACAATTTCAGAAGGGTTAAAACCATTAAAAATCAGTTCCCAGTGGCTTATTTTATTTTTCGAAGTTTTTTTCAAAATTCTACCCATCACGCAATATCCCTAAAAAAAGCTTCAAAGTGCCTGATTTTAACCATCGTTATATACACCCGTCCATTTTCCTGTGACGTCACACAGTGATGCCAATACAAACAAACAGCAAGGTATAGCGACATTAGCTCGGATTCAGACTGGGATTTCAGCGGCTTAACACTGTCTGATAAGATAATTACTAACAACTATGAACTAGGTTTACAGCATATGAAATACATTTGGCAACAACATGCACTTTGAGAGTGCAGACAGCCCATTTCAGGCGCGCTAAGAACATATATTTTTCCACGATTTCAGCACTCAGGTTAACCATACCTAAATAGACACAAAATACTGCATTACACAAGACTACCCGAATGTACTCGAATGATTGAAAACAATAAATGTTTTTAAGCTAAATTATTGGTAAACACAGTTTATGTATAATAATTTACGTAAAACCGCGAGTAATGAATACAGTTTTCATCAATTGATATATTCTGTAGACATACCCCCATCCGCTCTCTTTTCCTGAAAGCTGATCTGTCCAGTTTTGGAGTTGATGTCAGCAGGCCAGGGAAGCTAGGGTCGATATTCTTCTCTTGATCATCTTCGGTGGCATAAGGGACGGTGTGAGCCAAGACATCCAGGGGGTTTAGCTCGCTCGTCTGCGGTAACAAACTGCCGCCATTGCTTGCCGTGCTACCGAGGTCCCTTGTCCCTGAATAGCTCACACACTCCGGCAGATTCAATGGGGGGTCTGGCGGCAGATTTCTTTGACTTTATCGTTGGAAATGCATCTGCTTTGAGTGTCGCAGGATATCCACACATTCTTGCCATCTCTGTCGTAGCATAGCTTTCGTCGGTAAAGTTTGCGGAACAAACGACTGACCATTTCGTCGGCTTTCCCCACACCCTCGTATTTTGAACAAATTTCGTCCAATTTCTTGCCACTTTCGCATCTTTGGGCCACTGGTGCAACTTGAATCCGTCCCTGTTCGTGTTGTTACACCCTCCGACAACACACCGACGAAAGTGAGAAAATGGCGGATTGCTTCCCGATGTGACGTCACATCGCCAAAATTCACCCATTTAGAGTTCGGAAATCGGTTAAAAAAATATATGGTCTTTTTTCTGCAACATCAAGGTATATATTGACGCTTACATAGGTCTGGTGATAATGTTCCCCTTTAAGCTCACATAGTAAACATATTTGAATTCTTAAACGCTCATGGCATAGATGCAAACATGAATTCTGATGTAGAAATAGTAAAAGTAATAAAGATGAACACTCTACCAAGTGAGAGTGACCCTGTGCAGCATTAAAGAGAGTAACACTTTCATAAGCCCCAAATCTCTTTAATACAACACCCATTAGGAAAGTGCTGAGCTCTTCAACAGCTAAGGCGCTTCATTACATCAGCTTGTGCTCTGCATACATCTTCTATTCTGTGTATCAAGACATTCGGTTGTTGATAATATTCATTTTTGTTTCACTACTTTTAGATTGTTTTGTGTCATGTTTGTGTGTCCTCTCAATAGCTCTATTGACTGCTATTCTGAATGTTGCTGGCTCGGGTTTGGTTTTGGAATCGGATTGCATTATTATGGTATTGTGTATTGTTTCGTGGGATTGATTAATAAAAAATAAATTCAAAAAAAGACAGTCTTTGTTAGTACGTCCCATGCAGGGGATAGATAGATAGATATATAGATATATAGATGGATAGATAGATAGATAGATAGATAGATAGATAGATAGATAGATAGATAGATAGATAGATAGATAGATGCTTTAACTTCACAATTGTAATTATTTAGTTAATTACTCTCTCGGTTTAACAGCATACCAAGTACTCTACAACATATTTTACGGAACCCCTTAAAAGAGAAATACATTTGGGAATTACAGAAATTTGTTGTGACATCATAGACGACTATGATTAAAATATTTTATTGTGAAAAATTATTGCTAAATGCTGTAAAATCTTGGAAAATATTTACAGTGTACCTGGATAGATAGATAGATAGATAGATAGGTGTAACCTTAATATCTTGATGAGTGGTCAGTTATGTTTGCAGTGATGGCTGGATTAGATATTAACCATGGCCTAAATCACTTTCTGCTGACGGATTTGGAAAGCGATAATCCAAGGTGTGCCTTTTAAAAGCCGGCGCATCTTACCCGGGTCCAATCATAGCAAACGTCCCTCTCCATCACGTTACTGAACAGCCAGAAGGAACACCTGAGAAGGACTAATCGCAACCGCCAACCGCAACCATGAACGGCACGGAGGGACCTTATTTCTACATCCCTATGATGAACACCACCGGCATTGTCCGGAGTCCTTATGAATACCCTCAGTACTACCTTGTCAACCCAGCAGCCTACGCTGCTCTGGGTGCCTACATGTTCTTTCTCATCCTTCTCGGCTTTCCCATCAACTTCCTCACTCTCTATGTCACCCTCGAACACAAGAAGCTGCGAACCCCTCTAAACTACATCTTGCTGAATCTGGCGGTGGCTAACCTCTTCATGGTGTTCGGAGGATTCACCACAACGATGTACACTTCCATGCACGGCTACTTTGTCCTGGGACGCCTGGGTTGCAACGTGGAGGGATTCTTTGCTACCCTTGGCGGTGAAATCGCCCTCTGGTCTCTGGTGGTTCTGGCTATTGAGAGGTGGGTGGTCGTCTGCAAACCCATCAGCAACTTCCGTTTCACCGAGAACCACGCCATTATGGGTTTGGCCTTCACCTGGGTGATGGCCTGTGCTTGCGCCGTGCCTCCCCTTGTCGGCTGGTCCCGTTACATCCCAGAGGGCATGCAGTGCTCATGCGGAGTGGACTACTACACACGCGCAGAGGGTTTTAACAACGAGTCCTTTGTGGTTTACATGTTCGTCTGCCACTTTGTCATGCCCCTGACCATCGTCTTCTTCTGCTACGGCCGTCTGCTATGTGCCGTCAAGGAGGCTGCCGCTGCCCAGCAGGAGTCCGAGACCACCCAGAGGGCTGAGAGGGAAGTCACTCGCATGGTTGTGATCATGGTCATTGCCTTCCTAGTATGTTGGGTGCCCTATGCTGGGGTGGCCTGGTGGATCTTTACACATCAGGGCTCTGAGTTCGGACCGGTCTTTATGACCATCCCGGCTTTCTTTGCCAAGAGCTCCTCCATCTACAACCCCATGATCTACATCTGCATGAACAAGCAGTTCCGCCACTGCATGATCACCACCATGTGCTGCGGGAAGAACCCCTTTGAAGAGGAGGAGGGTGCATCCACTACCAAAACCGAGGCTTCCTCCGTCTCCTCCAGCTCCGTCTCCCCTGCATAAAAGGCCGTCAAAGCCATGCAACACGATCCACTATCCGAGAAGAAGAGTTCTGCTCCCCTGGGACACGACTGAAGGCAAACGTCTACAAAAACAACAACCTCCTTTTTGTATTTTTACCAACAAGTCGGTTCAACGTAAAGACACTGGCAGGGAAGATCAGCCCATTCCAGAGTTGTTCCTGTATGTACAGAATATCCAATGTAACTATCGGTGAGATTGTTTCCCTTAGAATAAGGGAAAACTATGTTAATCTTTAACAATTGGATCTAATATGATACTGGCTTTTTTTTTTTTTAAATGTAGAGGCATGTAATCGAGGCAACCTAAAATAAAACGCATTTTGCAAATGACTCACCATGTTTATGTTTTACTTATGACTGGACTGGCAAAGTACATTTGTCCGTAGTATTTTGGACCAAAGGAATAAATGTGAACACTATATTCAGAATGTATTTATGTCTTTAATCAATTTGTACCTAACAGCGAGGACACGGGAATTTGATGCATAGGTTACATTGTATTTATAGCTTGTTCTAGACAGAGGATTATGATTATTAATTTTAATCATATTACAGTCTAGTACGTGACTCAACACTGCTTTTATCAAGTGACAAGTATTGATAATATTAACTATGGGTACACACAATAAAAGTGTGAATACTACTACAGTAGTATTGAGTTTATGAGTATAAAATAACATAATATCTACAATTTAATAATTGTTGCTTGTCTTTGAGTTATTTGGTATTTTGCGTCTTCCCAAGAGGGCTAAGTTAAAGTGAGTGGTCTCTTCATCAATAAAAGCTAGCACCTCATGTTATGATTTGGACTCAAGCTATTTGTTGAGTGGAGCGCCATGCTGGAGAGATTTGAGCACTGCACACTTGTGCGCATTATGACCTTCATGCGTTGCCATAGCAACCAGCATAGAAACGGATCTGTCCTGGAATACAGATACCATCTGTGGGTAGACTGTGCACAGAGCATTTCTTTAATTTGCATAAACAACATACTTTTATGCGATTATTAAAAAGTCTACAGGAAACCAATACAACAGAAAGGTTAACAGGTTTTAGAGTACAGTATTTTCCTTTATTAATGGGTAAAATGTGTGAGTTGTTTGGCGAGAATTACAAACGTAACACAGGCGTGATTTGTGTTTGTCTCAATACAGGAATCATGGCTGTGTTTTCTTTGTGAGTGTTTATGAAATGAGGTAGAGTTGTACAAATAAGTACAGTTTCTACAGCAGTTTCTCTCTTATAAATGAATAAACAATTTGATCGCAAGTTATATGGAACACTTTCAAACACTTTCATGAAGTGTCAATCTGTGTTCTAACATCCAGAAATATGACAACAGTAATCAAACTGATGCTTCCCAGGAGATATTAGTAAAAGCAGCCGTGTAAGAATATGAGCATCCTTCTGATTTTGTATGGAAAACTTTATTTTGATAATAAAAATAGCATTCACAGACTTCCTTTGATAGCTACATATACATTGTAATCCATCTCATGGAAAGAAGCTGGATAAGTCCACATCTACTTGTACTTAGACTAATGTTATGTATAGCTTCATGGGTCAAATAAAGCTATGGACAATGTAATATTTATATATGCATAGTTTTATATAAAAAAAATGGCCCATATACAAGTACTGCTCTTATCAACACATACACAGCATTATGTCCGGAGCACATTGCAAGAAATAATGCTTGAAGAACACAGACTGCATACAAGTGCTTTATAATACAAAGGCAGGCTAACCATCGAGAAATTCAAACGGACAAACAGATTCTGATTGACCAAGTACAGTCTTTCATTCGAAAAAATCTTTACATACCTGATCCAGAGTAAGTCAACACAGTTCCCATAAATCATCAGGTCCATTTCAAAGATACAAACACAATATCACATTCCTCATTGCTGAGGTTTGTCGTAAATTTCTCTTTTGTACATTAAAAAGGCAACATTTTTGTGTTTTTCCTAATAATCACATAGGAAACATCTTTACAGGTGATGGCCAACAGGTGAGCATCAAAAATGAGGGGTTTTTTCACTTCAAATCAGTACCGCGGTGGACAACGGTGGTCAAGTAATATATTTGTTCTGATTATTCGGACACTTTGTTACTTGTTTAAATGAAAGTGAAACAAACAGAATACGAACAAAACACGTTATAAAGCAACAGCCAGACTCAAGTGGGGGGACAGCGTGGCTCAGCATGGCAGATTGGTCGTCTTCGAGACTATACTGGGATGCACTGTAATTTCTAGAAATGTACTAATGTATTCTAATGTTCCATTAATTACTTTTATTTAGGAATTATGCTATGATTGCTAAGAAGTAAGAGCAACTAAAAGTGTTTTCTGGGGGTTACCTGCACTGCTGCTCGCGATGGCCAAGCATTAGTTAAAATCAACAATACACTGAAGATGTTGTATTTTTTGTGAGAGTCGATTGCGCCATCAAAAAGGTAGGGGCAGAAGCAACAAATTCAAAAAGATAACAGTGCACGGTGCCTATTAGATGTTACCAATTCAATGTAAAGTCACATAACTCAACATTAATTTATGCATGCATCTTGCACTGGATCTTGAATCTATTCTTTTTCCTTCTGACTGATAGTTTTAGCTTGGGTCCATCCAAGCTAAAGGTATATCACCATTATCATTTCCTTTCACATCTCCTACAGGAACTTCTCAATGTTGGGAAAATGGGGTGTTTTTAGAGGGATAACACATTTTAAAGAAGTAACACAAGGTTAGATAAGCATGCTTTCCCAACATTTATCTAGGATTTAACCAAGCTCACTCAAGATAGGTACCAAATTAAATAAAGACAGCCATAAATAAATTATTCTTAAAAATCTGCACTCAAGATGTTTTAACTTTGAAAATTAACCAATGTGATTTTCACAGTTCTTGTAAGCCATCGGTGAATTGTGCTATCATTTGTTCCTTAAAATAAAATAAATTTAAAAAAGCACAACTGGAAGCCTGTTTCATATCTCAGAAGGGAACAAAACATTTAGATTCAGCAATGCAGACAAAAAGCAATATTACCGATTTCATATGCAGGCACATACAATACTTCTACTATAGTACAACAACCTGTTATGAGCAACGTAACGATGACAAAACAACCAATGTGAGCTGATGGGATTGTACTCCTGCTGTTGAAGGAATCTCTGCATGGGATCACAACAAGTGAAGTCTATCAATAAACCGGCTTACTCTGGTGGTCCAGTTCCAGTGTATGGTACACATAAAGGGGAGCGTCCACTCCGCTCTAGATGCTGAGGTCTTTGGGGCTTTCCTTGTACAGGCTTCTCTTGGGCTCAGGGAGCTGGTTTGAGCTTCGGCCAACTGTGTTATTGTTCTGGCCCGTGTTGTTGTATGCAGCATTGTTGTGTGCAGCATTGTTCTTCATCATGCTATAATAGTCCTTTATTCTGGGTGCTGCTGCATAGTTCTGCTCCTCCCGGCTGTAGTTGCTGTCAGGGGAAGAGTCCCGCTCCGCTCTGTACGGTTTCTCCAGTGTTCCATTCGTCCGATACCGCTCTGAGGAAGAGTCTCTCAACAGGTTGCCGTTCTTTGTGGTTCTGTCGTGCGTGCGGACTCTGGAAAGCGACGATGAATCTCCATTGTTGTTGGAACGCTCAGAGGTGAAGGCCTCCCTAACTCGCCCGCTCATCGGCGAGTCTTTGAGGAGCTGCCTGCGCTCGTGGAATTTGCGCTCAGGGGTGACAGTGAGGAACCCTCCATCGTCATACTCCCTCTCAGGTGTACGATCCCGTTGCGTTCGCTCTGTCCTGCGATCCATCGACTTGGCCCGCCTGCGATCAGGGGAGGAGGTGCGCTTTGGGGTTGGCGAGCGATCAAGGGAGCCGCGACGCTGTGTGCGAAACCTCCCGTCCAAAGTAGAGCTGCTGTTTGAGAGTCCTTGGCCCCTGAGTTTTTGTGCAGCTGCAGCCCTCTTCCCTGAACTGTCCTTTCTCAGAGTCTTTAGAAGTTTCGAGATTCCGCTTTCTGACTCGGACTTTTTGACCTTGCGGCCTCTGCTCTTCTTGTTGCCGCTGCTACCGTTGCTGTTGTTAGGAGACGGCTGCCTGGGGTTACTTTGACTGTGATTGTTGTTCCAAGTGTGGTGATGGTGGGGGTTGAACATTCGGCCTTGGTAGTCCATCTGATCTGACCCAACCCTGTTCCTGTCCCTTTCTCGGCCACGTCCAGCCTCCTCGTGGCATGATGGTGTGTGAAGGTCTGGTGGATAACTGGACTCCAATGAGGTGTGATATCTGCTGTAGGGTGGCAGCGTTCTCATTTCCGAAGTGTTTTGTGCCCCGGGTGTGGGAGTGTACCCGTCATTGCTGCCGTCTGAAAAAGAGGACAACAAAGAAGCTATGTGATAAACTTCTTTTGTGCACTTAAGCTGCAGTGACATGACAGAACCACTGGGCGGGGATTTGAAGCAAATCATGCATACATGTGCTCAGTTGGATGTAGCATGTGTCCCCAACTATGATGCACAACATTGTGTTTCACAAATATACATGGAAGTTGCATTGAAGTAACACAAGGCTTCGATACATGTTGGCTACAGGGCTGCAGGCGAAACACAAGGTGATGTCAGCAACAACATTGGCAAGTGTGGGGCGGGGTTATCAATGACACTGCAGGCACCTGAGAAATACTTCAAAACAATATGGTGATGTGTACCACCTGTACCAATATATGAAAAGAAAAAAAACAGGCAGGTTTAATTGATTAGCCAGGTTGCTACGGCAGCCGCATGTGATGGGTGGCAGCATTAAGTTAGTCCTGGTCCTTTTCACAAGTACTTACTGATGTGGAAAGTTTGGCTTCAGGCATGGCATGACATGACATGTAGATAGTTTACTTTGTCATCACATCGGCACACATACACACATAGTGGGATGCAGGCTGGGATGAGCTGGAAGAACTCAAAGGAGAAAGATGACAGGGTGGATCGGGACAGACTTCTGGCTACAAACCGTGGTCTGATTTTGGCCCATTAGGTAGAAACAGGGCTCTCCCATCTTGTCATTCCTCATTGTACCAACAGCGAGATGAGGAGCCATCATCGCTGGAGAGAGGAGGAAGAGCCCAGCAACAAGAGAAAGATCAGAGAGGGAGGAAGAGCAGAGCAGCAGAAACAAAACAGACAAGAGGCAATTTTATAATTTCTCCTAAGAGCAGTAGACTGTATCATCAAAATAGTACAATGGAAGCAAGGCATGTGTACTGATAGACACCTGTTGGTGCTGCAGCACCTGCCCTGCATGAAGAAAGTGTCATGTTGTCCCAATATAATTTTCCTTCATTCAGGAATAATCAATTCCTCTTGAATCAGAGTCTCTTCAGGTTTCAACAAGTCAGATTTAGGACCACATGAAAAAAATTCCAGACCGAGTTCACATCCATACTGACAAAAAAATAGAAACAAATAGATCGTTGTACAGTCGTGCAAGTGTTTGTGCCGTTTTGGCATCTTTTGACACAGATTTATCCCTGATTTTCGCCTTTTTTATTATAGTTCCATTAACTTCCACTGCAATATTTACAAACAGTGCCCTGCGCGATGGCTACACATTTAGACACATTTAGAGCAGAGTAATTTCGTAACTTTAAGACATGTTTGATAGCATTAGCTGTAGCGAGCTGGCCCAATCTGTAGGAACCCTAAGAGGCCTACAAGCCACGGTGAATCGGTTGAGATGCATAATAGATTTAGCCCTTTCGCTAGTCCTACACCCCAGTCTACCGGACATCCCACCTTAGTCATAGGGGGACTCCATCACCCGGAACATACAGCTTAGTAAACCAGCCATAACTAAAAGTATTCCCGGGGCCCGAGCACCCGACATTGAAGCTAATGTTAGGGAGCTGACTCGGAACAGGCCTAGTAAACACGCACGATAGGCTAATCACACCAATAGCTACGCGAACATAGTTGTATACGTTGGCTCCAATGACACTAGGATGAGACAGTCAGAGATTACAAAGAGGAACATAGCTCTGACTTGTAATCTCGCTAGAAAGATGTCTTAGCATCGAGTACTTGTCTCTGGCCCCCTGCCTGCGAGAAGCAATGATGAGAGGTATAGCAAATTAGTCTCCTGACTGCTGTTGACCTCTCTCCATTCAAGATGATCGCCTGCTCGTCTCCCAATGGACTGAACTTGCACATGAAGTTAAGACTTAGTGTCACCACTCCTTATGCATCAGTCGGTGACGTCTCTGCGCCCCAACGTGTCTACATGCGAGAGGATCCCCTGCTGGCCCCACTATGGACTGGACTCTTACATTATTAACTGTATCCACTCGGCATCCATTGCACCAGTCACCCAGGGGGGATCTCCACATCTGCGGTCCCTTCCAAGGTTTTTGGTTGTTCCCATTGGGTTGAGTTTTTTCTTGCCCTGATATGGGATCTGAGCCGAGGATGTCGTTGTGGCTTGTGCAGCCCTTTGAGACATTTGTGATTAAGGGCTATATAAGTAAACTTTGATTGATTGATTGATTGATTGATAGTCTCGCTTAGCAAGTGGCTGGCTAGTTTTTGTAGAGAACAGGGACTAGGTTTTATTGATAATTGGCCCTCTTTCTGGGGCAAACCGGGCTTGCTAAGGAGGGACGGCCTTCACCCTAACCGGGAAGGCGCCATCACTCTTTCGAGAAAAATAGGCATTAAAAGATTACAGCTTGTACAAAATGCGTCTGCTAGACTTTTGACAAGGACAACAAGGTTTGATCATATTACGCCTATATTGGCCTCACCTGCACTAGCTTAAGATGCAACTTTAAGGTTTTACTTCTTGCGTATAAAATACTAAACGGTCTACCTCCATCTTATCTTGCTGATTGTATTGTATCTGCGTTCCAAGAACTCTGGCATGACGTGCACAAAAATCATCGGGCTGCAACAATGCATTAAGGCTGACTGTTGCAACGCATCAAACATTTTCGAGCATCCAACATCAAACTCTTCCCACTACCGTGAGTTCACTACTATCCTCGCTCACCTGCAACCGGACGCTAACAAGCCAGATACTAGAGTCCGTGAACATTGTTCCAATGTACAGATTTTGTGTTGATTTATTGTGTATACAAATGTAAACGTTCACATGTGCAAAGGCAGTAATAAATGATAAAACAAGGTGGCAGCTAATGACTTCCCCGTTCATACCCTTTTTTTAACACTAGAAAAACACTACTTCCGGCTCTGACGTAAGCTGACTCATAGGATGAACAAATACACTACAGTACTACGACTATAGTGGCCATAAACAGTTGGCTTCTACAGCTTGGGTGCCCAAAGTGTGGCACAGGGGCCATCTGTGGCCCGTGACTCATATGTTTAATGTTGAGTTAAAGACAACATTAGCGCCGCTGAAAACATTACGTCGCTACTGGTCCAACATTTTCTATAAAACCCCCCCCCATAAAAAAACAACACAAAGCATTGTCCAGCTGTTTACTGACATGTGTCATGTTTAATGAATGGCTGTAAAATAAAGACAGCTTTACTGTTCTCCAAGTTTGTCCAGTTCACTAGTTTTATTTAATTTAAAAGTATGATGAATTTAGTTTTTCCGACTAATAATGTTGTTACAACATAGGATACTTGTGTTAAGCAATGCCAATTCATCAGAACATAAGGTTCATGCGTATGGGCATGAGTTAGTATGCAGTTTTGGATGCCTCTGTCCGCAAAGTATTTTTTAACAGTGGGAATTGGTGACGTCACTGATTTATTACTAATGTGGGCATTTTTAGTATTTCTAATAACTAAGTACACACATTTATTTTGTTATTTATTTAATTTCATAATTTGACTTTGCATTGGTTGTGTTAACTAAAATGACGATATAAGTTAAAAAATATCCTGCTTTGGTTTTTATCATAATAATTCTTGCGAAAAGGTGTCAAAGCACCTGCCCTCCAAAATGTCTGTGCGGGTGCCTTGGAAACAGCATCAAAATATCAGGTAATCCATCCAAAAATTTAAATCCCTGAACAATTGGAAAATAATGCTGGGAAATAAGAATGAAACAACATCAAGAACAATCTATCAAACGCCACAGCTTTTGTAGGGGAATACTACATCTATAAAACAGTAAAGTGCTACAGACGCTAAAGGGTATAAATCACTCAATACTCTTCCGGAGTCAACATTTGTCATTTATGAACAATTCTTGACAGCGTGCACCTGAATATTAATTTGAGCATCTGTGGATCAAAACTGTGTATTCCATCACCATTTTTGTGTAGTTAGTGTAGTAATACAAAAATAACACACCAAGATGTTATTGTACCTGTGAAGTCATTTTTGAGCATTACATCAATCAAATCATTAAATCAACATCAATTAAATATATGCTTTAACATTTGACCCTGTTATCTTTGCAGATTTGATTATTAAACATGCTAGGGGTACCAACGCTGTCCAACTAAAATACATTTAAAAAAGATCGGTTGTAATTGAGCCCTAAATTGATTGGACTTTTGACACTGAAAAGAACAAACAAACCCTAAAACACATGCAATTGTTTGTTACTTATGTTGACTGGACTAGACAAGACATGCCATCTAACATGTAATGATGTGACCCTTAACTTAGGTTGCTTCAGCTATTGCGTGTATGATTTTTTCAAAGTAGCAAAAACAAAATTAAACAAATCAGGCCAAACAGAAAAAATGATTCTTGCCCTCTGCTCTGAAAATTGTTTCCTCATATATTTGATTAAATATACCGTAAATTCCAGACTATAAGACGCTACTTTTTTATAAGGCGGTGTGTGCAGTGGCTCCCTGTTCATTTTAGAATTGATTTTAAAACCTTGCTGTTTTTTTTTAAAGCTTTACATGGACAGGCACCTCAGTATATCTCAGACCTCATCCAAATTTACACTCCTGCGCGCGCTCTGAGGTCCGAGAGCCAGCTCCTGCTCGTGATGCCCAAAACCAGACTTAAAACCAGGGGAGACAGGGCCTTCTCTGTGGTTGGCCCTAAGCTCTGGAACACTCTGCCCCTCCATGTTCAAACTGCTTCCACAGTGGAGTGTTTTAAGTCTCGTCTTATGACCCACTTTTATTCTTTGGCTTTTAACACTACGTGAGTTGTGTGGTCTTCTGTCCTCTGTTGTCCTCTGTGTTTTTTTTTATTATAAATGTTGATTTCTATTTACTGTTTTAATTGGTTTTACCCTTTAAAATCGTTTTTAATCATACTTATTTTTATATTGTTTTTATATTTATTTATTTTTTGTTTTTATTCAGTCATTGGTGGAGCATAACATTGTTTTTAATATTGTTATTAACATGGCTATGCAGCACTTTGGAAACATTATTGTTGTTTTAATGTGCTATATAAATAAAGTGGATTGGATTGGATTGGCTAATTTATGAATTTGTCTTCGCTGATGGCCTTAATGCAAATAGTTTTCATAAAACACAAGCAAAGACACGGAAAAGGTGTGTTATTGTTTGTGCTATGGCGCCATCTTTTCGACGAGCTCGAAACCGGAAGTACAAGTGCCATTTTGTTTTCTAGCCGTCCATAGCGTTGCTACTCGTATGGATTCATTAATCACTCCAAGCAAGGTTTGTAAGTTTTACTATATAACTAAAACAACCCATACTTACTAATGTGTGTAATGTGTGTAGACGTGTTTTATGCATATTTGTAAGTGTAATCAAGCTAGCGTCATTAGCATTAGCTAATATGCTAACATGTTTACTAGTGTCTGTGTTAGTATTATTAAGTTTGTATGGCATTCTTTTTGTATTGTTTTAGTTTTACAAATTCCTCAGTGAATTCACCAAAACTTCACCTTTAATAAGTCTGTTTAGCTGATTGGAGAGCTAGCTTCTGCAGCTAGTGGGTCTATGACAATGACTTCTGTTTTCTTTGATCAGCCGTTTTACTGCCGTGTTCCAGACATCGTTTGGAAACAATTAACGTATGCAAACATTTGCAAAATCTTTATGTGTAAATAACTAATTTCACAACGTATATACTGTATCTGCATTTTTCTCAAATTTAGCAGTATAGCCATCTTATGTAGAATGTTGTTCCAAATCAACATGATTGTTCCTTTAATATCAGGAAAGGAATCCCAGAAAGTTTGAAGAGGATCAGTTGCCACCAATTTGAAGAAGCATTAATCGTTACACTGGTGTGGAGCTTTGAACAAAAATGTAAAGCTGATGCCTCACACAAGAAGGATTAACTTCCAGAGAGAGAGGAGCCTCAAATTAACACATGTCAACTTACCATACTCAGGTACAGATCCATCCCCACGTTTCAGGACAAGATGTGCTCGCCGACCGCCATTCTTGATTAGCTCGATGGCACGTGAATGCTTCATGTTCTTTGTGCTCTCGCCGTTAATCTCCAAGATCTCGTCTCCCACCTTGAACACAGCAACATTTTTATTATGAGAGGAGCATACGTGAATGACAAAGAAATGAAAGAATTAAATGTAGGAAATGTCATACCCTCATCTTGCCATTCCTGACAGCAGCTCCGTCCTCGGCTAGCCTCAACACATACAGGTCCATATTGTACTCTCGCCCTCCTCTGAGGCTGAAACCAAAACCTTTGCTGTCACGTTCTAGGTCCACTGAGTAGAACTCATTGTCCTGTCAGCAACAGAGACAATAATCCAGAGTTAGTATCAATACCTAAGTGTGATCATGTGAGCAAGCACCAAAAGGTTTAAAAAAAATGATCAGTTCCAACATTGCCCTGCCTTGTTTGGTTCAAACCTTGCATCATATTCACATTATTAAAATTTCAGAAAGTGACCTAATTTTGGTGTAAATCTAGTGCTTCTTTATTTTGTTAAGAAAACCTTTAAAGTGTCTGTTAAATCATTTGTGTCACAATCAGAAAACAAAGCAGCAAAAGGTATTAAAGCACAAAAGTTAAGTCCATATCGTCTTTCAGAGTTGCTTGATAAACATTCATTCAACTATTTGTACAATTGTCTTTTGCAAAAGGACCTATATGGCTTCCATTTCACAACAAATATAAAATGAATCATAGGTTTCCATGAATCATATCATATTGCAGTATTTTAGATTTATTCCACTATAGTTCGGTAATTGGCGTTGGCGCAAGGGCTGAACGATTAATCGACGTCGAATTGACATCAAGGTTTTAATCAGTGCAATAAATAACCACAAGAAGCTGAGATTTTTTTTGTCTGTCGTCAATGGCATTTGAGTGAAAGACATGTTCGCCAATCAGAAATGTTGAGCCTCGCGTGTCTTTCCCGCTTCAAACAGGGAGAAAGAAGTCTCACTTTGTGCATCGCTCTCAGCACCTGATTTAATAGTAGAATGAACTGAACACAGTGAGCCCTTTTTTCAATGATTCACAATCTGTCAGGTTGGGCGTAGGCGAGACAGCCAGCTTTACACACACAGGAAGCACAAACAAGAGCCTCACGACCCACCAGTGAGAAGTGTTGCAATGTAACAGAAATTAAGAAGAAAAAAAGATATGATCACTCTATAGTTATAATCGGTTAATTCTTCAGTTTATAAGCGTGGTGTAGACAAAGGCTCTGAATCCGTCTGCATAAAGCCAAATGTTTTCGCAGTTTTAAGCATTTTTATGTATAACATATAAGAATCGCAAATCGAACAGCAATCTCAATTTTGGAGGGAAGGTTTTTTTTCTAAAAATTCTGCAGCCCTATTTGCCGCTAAATCAGAAGTCACCCATCTGAATAATTAGCATTATTTGCATATGGTTTAGAACAGAGCTTTTTAATATTTTTTGAGCCAAGGCACATTCTTTTCATTGAAAAAATCTGGAGGTGCACCACCAGCAGAAATCGTTAAAAAATTTAACTCAGTAGCCGATATTGACAATGAAAAGTCGCTCTCGCAAGTGTTGGATATAATTTCAAACCATAACCAACCATGCATCACTATAGCTCTTGTCTCAAAGTAGGTCAACTGTCACGACCTGTATCGTCACACCGTGACTTATTTTGAGTTTTTTGGTGTTTTCCTGTGTGTAGTGTTTTAGTTCTTGTCTTGCACTCCTATTTTGGTGGCTTTTCCTGTTTTGTTGGTATTTTCCTGTTGCAGTTTCATGTCTTCCTTTGAGCGCTATTCCCCACACCAGCTTTGTTTCGCAATCAAGACTATTTAAGTTGTGTGGACGCTATCCTTTTTTGTGGGGACATTGTTGATTGCTATGTCATGTACGGATGCACTTTGTGGACGACGTCTGCTCCACACGCTGTAAGTCTTTGCTGTCGTCCAGCATTCTGTCTTTGTTTACTTTGGAGACAGTTCAATTTTAGTTTCGTATTTGCATAGCCTTTCCTAAGTTTCAATTCCTTTTTTTAGGGGCACTCATCTTTTGTTTATTTTTGGTTTAAGCATTAGATACCCTTTTACCTGCACACCGCCGTCTGCATATTGTGATCACGACAAACCATGTTCCCGACATCTACAAAGCAATTATCTACCTGCTGCCACCAACTGATATGGAAGAGTATAACACGGTTACTCTGCCGAGCTCAAGACAGCACAGACACTCAACAACGGCACATGATTTACGGATTATAATTACTGGTTTGCAAACAATATTTTTAACCCAAATAGGTGAAATTACATAATCTCCCATGGCACACCAGACTGTATCTCACGGCACGCAAGTGTGCTACAGCACAGTGCTTGTAAAAAACACTGGTTTAGAGTCAGCACTTATTTAAAATTGACCTACATGAGCTTTCAATCCATCACTGGCTGTTGAAATTCGATCAAAAATATGTTTTTATATTACATCATTCTTAATCCGATATACTGTATAAACCTATATGTTTTTTATTGCTGGTAATAGAATAATTGATGGAAATTAATTACAATTACAAATGTATTACCTGTGGTGTTTGAGTTTGTGTAGGTAGCGGCGGAGGAACTCCTTTCGACTTTGAGTTATTCCTTTAAAAATACATACAAGACAAATTTGAAATCATTTTACAGAAAAAAAACTCTGCTTACTGCACATGCATATTCACATGTGTACTAACCGGGACTCTTTGGACTGTTGAGGAGTGTGTGTGGTGGTGATGGTAGCTATCTTCTCAGCATTGGTCAGCAGGGAAGCATTGGAAGACTCTATGGGAAAACAAAAATTATTAAATATGACACAATAACTACAATTAAGAAACTGCTTTTTTTTTTTAAACGTGGCTGATGGATATTTCTGTGAAGCTTTAGTGAAGAGTCCTGTTTAGTGAGAGATATTTGACTCATGTGCTGCATACTTCTATTTCCACATTTAAGCTAGACTGAAAAGATTAATAGGAGCAGGAAGCACTTGCTTAAAAGTGCTTACATGTTTTTTCTCCCTGTTTTTAATCCTGGGAAACTGGCAGACTATTGCAAATGGCAAAATAAGCTGCAAGCACACAGCCGAGAGGAGTTGTACAGATGCTGGGGAACTTCACCTTATTCACACTCAGTGATTCATGGTGGTATATTAGGGTTCATACTGGAATGAAAAGTGCTCATGCTAGTTAAGAGTAACAAGAGTGCCCTTTTCCAAGCCACCATTACGATAAATAAATCATGCGAGGCTCCAAGCCAAAGCCTTACCATCACCGGGGATGATCCTGAGAGAGACCGTGTTCCCGGCTTCCTTAATCAGGTTGACAATGTCTGAGTGGGACTTGTTGGTGATGGAGCAGTTGTTGACAGCCAATATCCGATCGCCGACTTTTAGCTTCCCGCAACGATCTGCCGGGCTGCCCTCGATGATGCGCCCTATTTTGTGGGGCATGGCCACACAAGCATTTCCAGCTTTTGTGTTGACATTCATGTTTGTTTGATTTTTGATTGGTTATATTGATTGAGGAAAAAGAAGAGGGACAAAGAGACAGAAAATATGATTATCACCCCTGATTATAGCACCCAGAGAAAGATATCAGGTTTGTTGATCTGACTGAAATCACTTTACATGCAAAATGAAACTAAAGAACAAATGGGTCTCAGTGCAGAAGCTGTTCTGTGTTGCATCTTGTCTGATGTGTTTTTCAATGCACCATTAAGCAAACGAGGCTTCACATATAATCAGAATCAGAATCAGAATAGTTTTATTGCCATTGAACGGGTTCACAAACTAGGAATTTTTCCTGGTGCAATCGTGCAATATAAAATACATATAACACAGATTTGGTAATAACAAGAGCTGTAACTGAGCTATCAGATCTTGTTATAGACTTAGAAGGAATTCAAAGAAGCTACTGTTAGGAGTTATTGTTCATGTGCCTGATGGCCGTATATGTATGTACATACTATACTATATGACACTATATCATACCATACTACACTACACTACACTATGACTCATTCCTCGTTGAATGGCGCTTAAAATATGGCGGCTTTCTCACAATGCAGATTTTTTATTTTTTTTAAATTACTCTGCAACATTTTTCCCTTGAACTAAGCAATTTCAAGCATAACAATGGCTAAATAAACTTAAAGGTATCATAACTACTGTAGTATTGGCCACCGTATGAGACCAAACCAATCAGAGCATGCTCTTCAGTATCGTGGCCACTGGTTGGCTCAGCCTGAGGCAGCAATACTATACTGGGAATAGTGTAAAGGTGACTAAAGGTTGGTTTTTCATATCTCGAGGGCTCACATAATGTTGAAAAACTAATTTAAAAGTTCGTAAACAGTTTGTTTTATGCTCTAACGTTGAATATTATTCCATTTATAATTTTTAATTCCTACTCCGCAGAATTTTATTTTTCACGACCCCCATCTGGAACCAATTAACAGCAATAAACGAGGGATTACTGTACTTTACTATGCTATGCTATGTTAGGCTATGCTCTACTATACTATACTCCAGACACATGACACCACCGCCCCACATCTCATTCAGGGATTAATTCCAACAAAAGCTTTGCTGTGGTGTAAAAGTAATTTGGTCTTTGTGCAAAACATATATAGTATGTACTTTCTAAGAGGACTCAGAGGTAACATATGCAGCCAGAAGCTTAGAAATGGCAGCAGTGAAAGCTCTGCAAGAATAAAATATCTTCAGCTGGCTGACAGGGATCAACATGGCATATCTTGTCTACACAGAAGCTGCACACAGACACTAAGGATCTTCTGTCATCCTGGCCCTCCTACTATATCTCATTGCCTTGATCTCTGCCCCTCCTCCTCACAATCCTCCATCCATCTAGTATTCCTTTTTACGACATCTATATTTATTGCGTCTCTATACTTTGCGGCCTCCCTCCTTCTGTCTTGATTGAAAAATGCAACTGTATCCTGCTGTCACTATATCACATAATGAAATACGAGGTATCAAGGGATGTGGCAGGTACGCTAGATTTAATACCCAATCTGCTAAGCACAACACAGAACCTAGGTCACAAGGTGGGAGGGTGAGTGAGGGGCGGGCCCTGATGGACCACGGCGAAATTGTGATGCACAGGTGATTGAATCACCTACAATGTCGTTATTTCAAGAGCTGACAAGCACCCCTCATTAAATATTTTGTTCTAAATTAAAATGAAAAAAACATCTAATTACACATTATTTTTTATATATCAGCTTGTCCCCCATATTGTCGGACTCGATTCACAGTGAGAATAAGAATGTGAGATGCTATCAAGCAAGACACATTAAAGTCCATTCATCTCATGCTGCCAAAAAGACTCAGAGAAGTGAGAAAACAGCAAAACAAACACCTTCAAAAGTGAGGTATTAAGACAGCCTTGGTGATGAGAACATGCACGCATGCACCCATGCACGCACGCATGTTCACACACACACACGCACACACACACACACGCACGCATGCGCAAGCATTGCTGTCACAATAAGTAATGCTAAGTCACACCATCTTCCCAAGGGGTCAGTCAACGCAGCTAACACCCATTCATGTGTTTTGCAGATGACACAGTACAGTACATCATTATAACGGCTAACTACACAAGAGCCCTTGGTTTGACATTGGGGACGAGATCCATTACTTGGTGGTTAGATCAAATCAAATTTGTCCGAGGAGAACATCTATGACAGTTCATCACTGCCCGAGCAATTTTGATAGTCGTAATTTGGCTGCTTAATGCGATACGTAAACGCAGATTGTGAGGTCGGAATCTGTGACGATGATGCTTGTGATAAATCCACAGTCAACCTAATCCTGACAGAACGAGCGCCGCTCATGACGTGATTTTTGAATCCCTGTAGATAATAGCAAGTTTGTGACTTTGATATTAAGTGCCCACCTTTCAAAATCTACCTCATGCAAGTCAAGGGATGGAACCTGGTGGAGAGAAGCTGCAAAAATACTGTACAGTTCAGTGGTGTAGCTGTGCTCTGTGCTTTGTGAGAATTAAGCAGCCAAGTCTTTGGAAAAAATAGCTTTGACACCCAACTATTGCAGCTTTAAAGTAACTCGTGCATATTGATGAGTCACAGGGAAACACATTAGAAAGATGTCCAAAGTGTCCAAATCGACAGCCTTATTATTTCCATAATAGAAAGGATACAAAATATGAACGATGAATGAAAGCCTATTTAAATTACTAAACTACTTCACATTAGTTGAAGCCAGAAAATGTAGTTATGTTAGATGCATTAAAACAACACAAATAGCTTAAAAATTATGAGTCAAGCATGTGTGCATATAAGTAAATCCTTGTTGAAAAGTCACAAATGCAATGTAAAGACGAAAAGTGCTGTATTTTACAAGCTGCAGTGAAGTATTGCCATGATGAGTCAATCAGATTCGATGGGCCCATATCACAACTTGCAATCCCTTCCTGTTATTGCTCTTTCTGGTTGTTCTGTGCCATGCTTGCAGATGTTAGTCATCTCGTTCAACGGAAAACAAGTTAAATCCATTAAAATCACCTGAACTCCATGAAAGCTACACAACCATTAAAACGCACATATAAAACCCAGCGGTCAGGTTTTTTTTGGCGGTCCGGAAGAGATCCACAATAATTTCCCAAGATACCCAGATTCTGACGTTCCCACCAGAATCTTTTGGTCCTCCTCCATTGAAAGCTACTCACCATACTTACCTGTGCTGTAATATTATAGTACATAGAAATGTTACAAAGATCAAAAGAAGTTATATGCAACATTACTCACCAAATGTAGTGCCAGCATCAGGCCTGGAAACAGAGGACACAATGACAAAACCAAAGCCCTCGTTCTCTCCACGTTGGATTTCCACGTCGTATGGCTGAAGTGAGGCAGGAACAACCGTGCTCCCGCTGCCACCTCCTCCGCCGCTGCCAATGCCACTGGTGGAGCCGCTGCCCGAACTGACAGTGTTGAGAGAGTTCTGGCTACCCTGTGGGGTCCGCTTACCCTCAGTCAAGCTTGGTGCTTGGGTGCTGCTGTGGTGGGAGGAGGCTGGCGATGGAGGAACGTCACCTTCCCCCTTTGAGACTAGAAACGAGAGGAAAGATTTCACATGTTAAGAAGGCTGAATGACATTGCTAAACATACTGTTTGTATTTCCCACCACCTCCGTATCCAGTAGTCTTGCGTCTGACAGTGAGGTTGACGTGGCCCTGTTTGGCGGCCTGCTGCATCAGCTGCACTACCAACTGGTGAGACTTGCCTACCACCGCCGTGCCATCGACACAGATTAGCTCATCCCCTGAACGCAGACGTCCATCCTCATCTGCTGCGCCATACTTCACAATGTGACCTATGTAGATCTGGAACAATCAAGGAGACAGTCAATTACAGAGTAACCATACTGCACATTGTCGTGGGGGGTTCCATATTCCAAATGCACAAATCCAAAAAAAACCCAAGCAGCATACTAGTTGTGACTTAAAGTACACTAGTATACCTGGGCATGAGGTGCACTGGTACAGGTAACCCATACTTGCCAACCCTCCCGGATTTTCCGGGAGACTCCCGAAATTCAGCGCCTCTCCCGAAAATCTCCCGAAATTCAGGCGGACCTGAGTGACGTGTCGACAGCCTGTTTTCACGTCCGCTTTCCCACAATATAAACAGCGTGCCAGCCCAATCACGTTATAACTGTAGAATGATCGAGGGCGAGTTCTTGGTTTCTTATGTGGGTTTATTGTTAGGCAGTTTCATTAACGTCCTCCCAGCGTGGCAACAACACACAACAACAGCAGTCACGTTTTCGTCTACCATAAAGCAGTTCGTCTACCGTAAACAGCAATGTTGTGACACTCTTAAACAGGACAATACTGCCATCTACTGTACATGCATATGTGACAATAACATCTACGGCTTTTAGAGAGTGCAGTGCACAACTGCGCACACAACAAGGAGACAAAGCAGAATGCATCATCAGAGAGGGTGTTCAGCATGGTTTCGAAAAATAGTGACAGAGAATAGAACAAGGATGGACAATTCAACCCTTAACTCAACAATGAGTAGATGAGTATTATGGGTGTGTATATGTGTAAATAAATGAACACTGAATTATTTATATATATATATATATATATATATATATATATATATATATATATATATATATATATATATATATATATATATATTAATAAAATAAATATATATATATATATATAGCTAGAATTCACTGAAAGTCAAGTATTTCTTATATAAGAAATACTTGACTTGGTGAATTCTAGCTGTAAATATACTCCTCCCCTCTTAACCACGCCCCCCCCTACCCCCGACCACGCGCCCACACCCCCACCCCACCTCCCGAAATCAGCGGTCTCAAGGTTGGCAAGTATGAGGTAACCCACGAGCCATACCTTGGTTTTTGGGCAACAGTTTTCGATTCTGTTTCAGTAAGTTGTTTTGGGTGTAAAAGAGAACTCAAAGTTATTTTTCTATTTTGCTTGTCAACATAAACTGGATTATGCAGTAAAAAAAAGTATCAGTGGTGTACTGACTACGATTATAATTTTCTTTCAAATTAACATTTACTAAACAACACTTGCAAATTGTGAGTAGCATTCATACATTGTATACATCAGTGCTTTTCACCAGCAATTTGGCAAACAGTGACCCAAATTGCGTCATTTTTAAAAACTCAAATAGTGAACATTTTATGAAAATACATTGAAGCGGAATTGCACTTTTTTTGTTTGTTCACAATCATTAAGAGAGACAAGAACACACATCTTTTTTTCTTGGGGTGGGGGGTTAAAGATAATAAAAAATGCTTGGAAGATGCGGCTAAGGGAGTCACCGTTGTAGCCTTTGAAGCCTGCTAAGACAACTTTAAAACCCTCCGTCAACATTTTATATAGACACTGCAAGTCTATATATAATGTAGTAACAGACACACTCATAAAAAGATACAATATGTACAATATTTACCGTATTTTGGTCATTTTAATCAATGCCGGAACTAATTATTTGGCGCATTTATTTCCGTTTCCATAGCAGCACACGTCCAACAATGGGTGTTCTTACTTCCAGATACAAAACGCTTGTGTGTGTTCATCATGGCAGACTTGGTAACAAACAACGAAGACGACTATTTTTGCCTATCTATTTGAATATGAATTTATGGAGGATGAACTGCTGCTTCGAGAAGTGAGCACGGAGGAAGAGTGAGACTTTGGAGCAGACGGAAGCGAACAGAGTGAGGTGAAAGTGAATCGAAGCTGCAAAATGTGGAACTTGACATAAATGGAGTGCTTACCCCAAATAAAGAGGAAAAAACGTCCCTTGCCAGCTGGACCAAACAGACCATCGAGTGAGTCACACTTTATATTCATCATGATACACGCAGCACGTCATGCGTGTATCATGACAGACAGCTTATGCTGTCTGGCTAGCTGTGTACAAACAAAACATAAAATGTGGGCTAATTCTTTACATATACTGTAATATGATTGTTCATGTTTTTCAGTCAGAACAGATTGGTGTCTTATCACAGTGTTGTGCATTACAAACTCAAACGAGTTTTGTGCTGACGTAGACGCACGCCAATGTGTTACTACGCTAGAAAAAGAGTTCCTCAGTGTTTTTGATTCATTGATTGAAACTTTTATTAGTAGATTGCACAGTACAGTACATATTCTGTACAATTGACCACTAAATGGTAACACCCGAATAAGTTTTTCAACTTGTTTAAGTCGGGGTCCACGTTAATCAATTCATGTTCGCACCTACAATAACAATGTCACTACAGTTTGGTTATTATACAGGTTACGGAACGTAAATTAAGTATTGTTGACGGTTTTTGAATGCATTTTAAAGTGATCTGGTGGTAGAACTGATTGCTCCCATTAGCTGCATTACTCGCTACCTAGAACGAGTCGATTTTTATGTTAGAAAGCGAAAAAAATAATAAATATAAAGAATTCTTGTCTCTTATAAGGATTGCGAACGATAGGAAAAAATACCCAAAAAGTGCAGTTCCCCTTTAAAGCGCGGTTTGAATTTCAGGTAGTGTAAAATAATGTGTACCAACACAAAAAACAAGTTTAATGATCCTTTCAGGAGCAAAACGTTTGCATACACAAAGTCAAAAAGTGGCTACAGTTTTTTTAATACATGCTATATCTGAGCAGTTGAATCAGAACAAACACATAAACACAGAGTGTGATTCAAAAGTATTTAGATATACACATTTTAAATTGGCTTCTAATTAACTTAGTAGGTAAGTGTATTCTCCCAGCCTGGGCCAACGGTTCAGTCACCAGGACATTCTGTGCCTGTGAGTCCACATTGAGGGCAGAACTTCCCACATGAGCTCCAGCAGTGAGATGTTGTGTGTCGCTAGGTGCATTTGAATAAGTAGCTGCTTCTTCAAAATGCTGTCTTTCAACTTCTTTGCTAGTGCTGGCCAAAATTATTTGATATATGTTTTTGTTCTCGACTCCACCTACAATGCACCAGGCACGACGGAGATAAAAAATGACATCATAGGGAAGGCTTTCCACCCTGGACAGGCATGCACATGCATACATACACACATGCACGTTCCGTGGTCCATAAGGTGTATTTTCCTGTGTGGGGAAAACTGAACAGTCCGCTGCAAGTACCCTTGCATTCCTACTGGGCAAAGGGACAAGCGGTAGAAAATGGATGGATGGATGGAGTAGAATACAGAAGATCTGCCCTTAAAGCCTCTTGTTCTTCTAGAGGATAATCACAGACTTTCTGCAGTATGTCTTTGGGACTTTTTGTCTATTTATCCAGAAGAGCAATTGTGAGGTCAGAAGTCATGGTCACTGTTCTGAAGGCATTTAAGTTGGAACAGAAAAAGCTTCTCTAACCTTACCAAAAGTTGTAAGCATACGCATAACCAACATCTCTAAATAAGATTAACAATAAAGATTTAGCAATAGAAAATTATTCCATACTTTAGTTCAGTGGCTCTCAAACCTTTTTCACCAAGTACCTCCTCAGAAAACACTTGGCTCTCCAAGTACCACCATATTGACCAACATTAAAATACAGTAGCATAGTGGGGGTCAAGGTAGAAGTGTCCACGTTGCAACCCCTGCCAAGTGATAATTGCTATTGCTTGCAAATTCTACCAAACACTTTGAAGCCGAGCCGAAAGACAAGCGTGTCCAGAAGCTCAACGAATACCAGTAGCCCATCAGTCCGGAGCATGAAGACAGGTCAACGCTCGCCCCCAAAGCCAGCATTGACCATTGTATCTCTGAATATTGAAGGACTTTCTGCAACTAAGGAATAACTTATTGCAAAACTCTGCAGAGATCATCAGTGTGATATTCTCTGCCTGCAAGAAACCCATCATGGGCCTAAACATCCTCACCCTCGTGTGGAAGGAATGACCACCCTCATAGAAAGACCACATGAGAAACACGGAAGCATCATGCTAGCGAAAAATGGGACGATCATCGAATCAACATCAGAGAGCGATCAAAATGAAATTGAAGTCCTAACTGCTGAGCTCGGAGGAATTACCATCACCTAAGTTTACAAACCAGCTCCCACACCTTCGTGATGCCAGAAATACCAACATCTGGAACACCAAAGATTGTGATTGGAGACTTCAACATGAATTTACCATGAATTGATTAACGTTGACCCCGACTTAAACAAGTTGAAAAACGTATTCGGGTGTTACCATTTAGTGGTCAATTGTACGGAATATGTGCTGTACTGTGCAATCTACTAATAAAAGTTTCAATCAATCAATCAAAACAGCCAAGGCACACAATGGGGATATGCTCATAACAACGCAGATGGAAATGCAGTGGGGGTATGGGCAGAAATAAACCAGCTAAATCTTGATCCACGATGCCAAACAACCAAAGTCCTTCAACAGCGGACGATGGAAAGCAGGATACAACCCTGATATAGTGTTTGTCAGTCATAACATCACCTGAGTCAGCAAGCAGCTGGTATTGGAGCCCCTGCCAAAAACCCAACACCGGTCCATTAGCATTACACTCAACGCTGCAATCACTCCAGCCACTGTCCTATTCCGGAAAAGATTCAACTTCGCGAAAGTGAACTGGCCTGGCTTTCAAGAAGACCTCGAAAGGAAGATTGCCCATCTCCCAGCAGACCCCAAAAGCTATGACAACTTCACCAAGCTCATGCACTAGGCAGCCCGAAAGAACATTCCAAGAGGCTGCCGCACTCAATACATACCTGGACTTGATACCCATGGCAGCAAACTATATGAGCAATACCAACAGCTCTATGAATCTGACCCCTTTGCTGAAAGCACCATCGAAGTAGGTGAGAGCCTCATGACTTCCCTATCAGAATGCCGCCAAAGGAAATTGCAAAACCTGTTGGAGACAACTGATATGGCGAAAAACAGCAAAAAGGCATTGAGCCTAATCCGAAAAATCAGCAATGACCCATCAACCCCAACACAGCAACAGTATACCACCACTGCCAACCAAGTTGCATATCAACTGCTGCTCAATGGAAAATCCAAAAACCAAACAGCCAAGACCAAAGGTAGACCGACTTCAGTACTCCCAAACCACCGGACTGACTGAGTTGTTCTCCCCTGAAGAGCTAAATACCACCATCAATGCCCTTAAGACCGGTAAAGCCATCGGCCTCGACAACATTTTCACTGAAGAGATCAAACACGGAAATGGATCCTCGACATGATGAACAACTGCATGCTGACAAGAACCATCCCAAAGATCCGGAAAAAAAACAGAATCATAGCTCTTCTCAAACTTTGGTAAAGATCCATCCCATGCAAAAGTTTAGGCGACAATCTCCCTTCTATGTCACCATATAAACTCTTTGAGCGCCTGATCCTCAACAGGCTGGTCCCAGTTGCTGAACCTGCCATCAAACCCAACAAGCTGGATTTTGACCTGGCAAATCCACAACAAGCCAACTTCTGAATCTCACCCAACATATTGAAGATGGGTTTCAGAATGGACTGGTAACAGGTGCCGTCTTCGTCGATCTTTCTACCGCGTACAACACTGTGAACCACCGCCTCCTCATAAAAAAGATCCTGGAGATGACAAAAGATCTGGCACTCACAGACCTCATTGGAGCCTTCTTGAAAGACAGCCACTTCTATGTTACTTTAAACAACAAGCAAAGTCGCTGGCGATGACAGCAGAACGGCCTACCTCAAGGTAGTGTGCTGGCTCCACTACTGTATAACATCTATACTAACGACCAGCCAATGGACCAGAACACTGAACGATTCATCTGCGCTGACGACCTCTGTGTAACATCTCAAGAGAGTACGTTTGAAGCGGTAGAAGCAAACCTCACCTCAGCTCTATATGAGCTACTCCTCTACTACGAGCAAAACCATCGACACGCAAACACTGTGAAGACCCAAGTCTGCTCGTTCCATCTCAGGAACCGGGATGCAAACCGATCTCTTAATAAAAAATGGTCTGGAACACCACTTGAGAACTGTACCAACCCTGTCTACCTTGGCGTAACCCTGGACCGCACCCTCTCCTTCAGGGAACACATCAAAAACACCAAACTGAAAGTCAGCTCCCGAAACAACATCTTACGGAAACTGACAAATTCAAAATGGGGAGCCACAGCACACGCACTAAGATGTACTGTTTTGGCCCTGTGCTATTCCTCGGCGGAGTATGCATGTCCTGTCTGGGAGAGAACCTTCACTTCCCAAACTTGTCTTCTTTCCGGGTTGTGGGGAAAGTGATGTATAAGATTTCCACAAATTCTTGCGAATGGAGCATCCCAATACTGCACAACAGGGCATTTTTACACATTGAAAAACTAACGAGGAAACGCCACAAGCACATAGCATCAACTCAAAGTTGGTAGCAGTCATGGCACCCTGTAGTCAAGTGAGTTCCTTTTAACCAATCATTGAGGAGATCGCCTGAAACCGAGTTGGCCATACTTTCTTTATAGACGACTCTAACAAGTGGTTTCGCGCACCATAGTATGAGAATCACTGCTTTAGTTTATATAGTGTCTCCTCAACGATTTTAAATTAGCATGGTAAACTTTAAACCATATTGGGTTGAGAGTCTATTGGGACTATGGAGCTATGTGCGCGCTTTAGGCATTGTGTAGGAGTGTGCTATATATCACTCCGATGGGAACAAGCACCAATTTTGGCACAAACAGAAAACTGGACTTTAAAGAGCCGCAGTTAAAAAGCAGCCTCCTCTTAAAATAAGTAGAATATATAAAGACTGCCAACTGACTGAAGGAAAAACCAGCAGGGACTAATTGGCATGTGAATTGTGTGTAACAGTAGTTCAAGTGATGGACATAAATTGAACATATTCGTGATTCAGAGGTAAATGTGTACTTACAGGCTCCCCAGGTTCATTTCCTCCAAGAATACGGAAACCGAAACCTGTGTCCTTTCGCCAAAGGAAAATGTCCTGCTCCTGACTATCTGGCACTGAAACAAACACAGAAACACAGAAAGTGACAATGTGCTAAAATGCCTGCTCCATACTCCCCTGACTGAAGAGCTTCTATGTAAAGTGTAATCATTGAGTTCCTCTTTTGACACTGTCAGACTCTGCTTTCGTGTCATTACCACACATCCATGGTTATTTGTAAAATTCTGTGATAAATAAGGTATTTGTTTTAGATTGTAAGCGTGCCGGATCAACAGCTGCTCCTCCCCTCATTGAGCAGGAGCACCCGTTTGCATAAAGCCACTGACCACATTTACACACAGTAGAGTGGAGAGAGGTACTTAGGTCACTAAGATTTTAGTGTGAGTCTGTTTTGACCTACAGACAGAAGACTGCCAGTAGTTAAGTGGTCTGCTTCAGATCCATTAGTTTGCAACCAACTCTCTGTTGACCCTTGACATTTTAGTGGCTTCAAAGCTCAAAACCTCTACCACAGTGATGTTCAACTGGCAGCCGAGTTCAATTAAAAACTTGGAAAACAAACATTTTTTCAGCAAATTAACACAGTGACAGATCTGTGCATTGGAATTTTAACTTTGCTAGTAAATCTAGAACACTGGGTTCCAAACTTGTAATTTACATAACTAAGGCGTTCCTCAAGGAACCCCTTTAAGTCCCATCTTTCTTGGCAGTTTAAATGTTTTTCCCGTAATTTGATTTATGCAACTAAAGTGTTGCTGTAACTAGGGGTGTAACGGTACGTGTATTTGCATTGAACCGTTTCGGTACGGGGGTTTCGGTTCGGTTTGGAGGTGTACCGAACGAGTTTCTAAGCTAAAGTCTTAACAAGCTGCTTTGCTTCTTCTGCCTCTGTCTCAGCACCCAGCATTGTCCCACCCACACAACCATCTGATTGGTTACACACAAAGCGGTAACAGCCAATCAACAGTGCGTATTCAGAGCGGTAACAGCCAATCAGCAGTGCATATTCAAAGCGCATGTAGTCAGCGCTTCAGCGTCGAGCAGATAGGTGTTTAGCAGGTGAGCATAAGGCAGTGTACTCTCCCCAAATTATAATAAACACCTCCCAGTCAACTACTAGTAACATCACTATGAGCCCGTTGACCTTCTAGAAACTTAAACTGCAGCTCAGCTCGCTCGCAGTTCTGGCTTGAGGTGAAGGCTAGGTAGCTTTTAGCGTAACGTTAGCTCATTTTGCGGTGTGTGTAGTCTCTCCTATTGCTATTATACTATTTTTTCAGCTATAGTTAGATTAATCATTAGTAATGTAGCAGCCTAGTTTTGAATGGCAGGGTCCCTACTATCACATGTTGATAAAAATATAACATTTACATAATTAAAATTAACTACAGGCTTCTCAAATGCTGTAATAAATTAAGCATGATGAGTTGACTTGAAACTGTTTAATGTTGCACTTTTTATATGTAGAAGAAAACTTTTGTCATTTTATTTAATCTGAGCAACAACTTGAGGCAGTTTAATGTTGATTAACGTGGGCATAATTATTATAGTGTTCCCAATGTTAAAAGGATAAAGCCATTGTTTACAAATTTGGTAAATAAATAACCAAAAAATGTATATTTTGTTGTTTTCTTACTGTACCGAAAATGAACCGAACCGTGACCTCTGAACCGAGGTACGTACCAAACCGAAATGTTTGTGTACCGTTACACCCCTAGCTGTAACTTGTTTACTTCAGATGTAGTCAGCAGTCATTTGTTCTACACCTTAAGTTAAACTAGTGGTGTTCCTCAAGGTTCCATTTTAGGTCCTCTCCTTTCATCATTTGGGCTATTCAACTGGTGCTCCACAGGTTCAGTTAAAAAAACTTGCGAGAAGCTCACGTTTTTGGAGCCGATCCTTAAAAACAGCAGAACACTCCTGTAACACTGACAAAATAAATAGACCAAAATTTAATGTCTACTGTAGAGAACGCTGGTCCTCAAGAATATACAGAAAAAAATAGTGAAGGTAGAAGTCCACTGCACCCCCACATCCACCTTTGAATATTGATAAGTTCCTAAAGCAAGTTAACAAAGTTGGGGGATAATTTTTAACTTTCTCTTTCTTTGCTTTTAAATGAAATTGGGCTGCTTTTAACAAGAACATCACCCTAACCAGTGCACATTATACACAAACTTTCACTCATATCTGCAAGGAAAATTCTGGCACTACTTGACATACTTTAGTATGAACGCTGACAGAATCGGGGCCTCTTTGACAGACTTTGTCTCTCTTATTTCAATTGTCTCCCAACCTCCTCATTTGACTCTGGAACTACTCCAGGGGTTATCAAACACTTATACTAATCAGCCACAGCTTAAAGCAGCCCTCTCCGGGCCTAGTTAATATTTAATTTGCAGCAGTCCTAGATTCTACAGACATCCACGCTTATTAACCAGCGCTGCGCTACACAACAGAGCGCTTGCGTCGACTGGTCACAATCGCAAGCCTGCAATAAAATAACACAAAAGACTTGTCACTGAAATAATCCCATTACAACATGAGTTTCTCACAGTGAATAAAGCAGCCATACAATCTATATAGATGTTGAGTGTTTGTCTATGAATGGTCTCATTCATCTAGGTCATTGTAATCTCAGGGCATTCAATCGCAACTAGACTGTTTGGTGTGTTTTAGAAGACATTTCGCCTCTCATCTGAGTAGGCTTCATCAGTTTATGCTCATAGACTTAGATTGGTCAGATCTAGTCTTAGACTAAGATTGGTCAGACCTAGTCTAGCGGCTGGTTCCAAAACCCAAAATATTTATACTCCAAAACCAGGAGGATGTGTCTGTGCAAAGATGGTTTCGCCCTATCATAGTGAGAAAAATAATTGTTTTGATGCAAACGAGCAATCCTACTGTCAAAGCCAACAACAGTCGTTGAAGTGTAATTTCGCCTCATTAGCATTGAGGTATTGTGTGGCAGAACGATCGCTGTGGATTGACTACTACCAGTCCAAAATAGTCGGAATCCCCCATGTTAGTTAGCATTCCATTCAGTTGTAAACAAATGGCAAAAGTGGTATTCTGGACACTGTTTTTTGACCAGTATGTTTTCAAACTCCTGTTGGAGGCTAAATTGCAGAGTCGTTTAGGAATAGTTGAAGGGACAGTGTTCTATGTGAGAGATAGGTGGTGTCGCAGAACACTTCCTCTTTTCAGGGATGGTTTTTCAACCTTGACATAGATGGCTTCCCTCACTCCTCTTTCATACCATCTGTCCTCCCTGTCCTGAATCTGTACATTTTTGTTGTCAAACTAGTGCTGTTTCTCCCTGAGGCGCTGAGTCTTGGCCTGAAGAGTTTGCCCTTCTATGCTGTGCCATGCATCGGGTTAGTGGTTGTTTTGTTTCCTCCAATACATGAATCAGTGCATTCATCATAACACTGTATGGCATATACCAGATTGTTTTTGTGGGTGTGGAGTGTCTTTAGGATACTGGTTTTAGGGTGTGGGGATGTTGTGTTGCTTAAAAATGATTCTGTGTTTCTCAGATAGACTTGATACATATGGAAAGACAACATTTTTGCGTCTGTCACCTTTTTCCTCCTCATCCACCCTGTTTTTGTTATTTCTGGAACTGGATGCACTTTTCACAAACAACCAGCTGGAGTAACCCCAGGTTTTGAGGGGCTGATTAAGACTACTCGGATGAGAGGCCAAACATCTTGTAAGACAAATAAACAGTCCAGTTGCGATCGATTGAATGCCCTGAGATGTTGAGTGTTTCTTTCAAATCAAAACCAAAATAAGATAACAACTGTAAATGGGATGAGCTTTGCCTGGGGCTCGACACTCTAAAGATTGATTTCAAGCTTTAGATTGTGTCAGGATAAAACCAAGGTACAAAAGTAACCAATAAATACTTTTTCAACGTATGATTTATCTATTTACATCGCCACCAATACATACATACTTCTCACAAGCTCTTATTTGAATCACTGGAGAAGAAAACAACTAGACAATCTAAATAATTTTCATAAAATAAATCACAACCTCTGAAAAGCCAAAGAAAATAAAAAATACAGAAATGACAGTGAGCATTATTACACTACAGATGGAGCAATACAAATACCAGTAGAAATAGCGCTATTGATAATGAACAATACCAATACTTTACCTTTATTATCAACAATACAGTTGTTCAAATGCAACAATACATATACGTAATGATAACCTGAGATACGAAAGAATGCAGAAAAATGGAGGGGGAGAAAGAGAAGCAACCTACTGCTTATTTGCTATTACTTTTACCATCATATTTGTACATGTCGTATTTGCTGATGTTGCTCAATTGTTGTTGTTGTTGTTGTGTTTGCTGTTGTTGTTTTTGTCTCTCTGTCTAATCCCCCTCTTGTCCCCACAATTTGCCCCTCTGTCCTCTTTTTTCTCTCTTTCTATCCCCTCCGGCTCCGGCCCGGCTGCATCAAATAATAATATAAATACATTTAATAAAGTCAAATACAAATAAGGCAACAAGAGAAGTATCCTCCACTTCTCTTTTGCAAAGTAAAGCTGAACAGCCGACATGGGCATCTACATCAACTATATGATTTGCCTGAGAAGCTGGACAGGACAAAAAAATTAAAAAATAAAAAAGAAACATAAAATAAAAAAGAAAAGCCAAAGAAAAAAGTGTAGTTGTGAAATAATTATAATAGAAAATTGAAAAATATTATATACATATATATTTTTTTAATTCTCACCAAATTAATCTAGCATCATTGTCACACATTTGTGTCATTCAAGTGTAGCGGGGGTCAGCCAAAGTGGCCGCGCCAGATTTAGGTAAAACCTCACTCCCTGACAGATTTTAATAGTGTGCTAACCGCTGGGTTAGCAGTTTGGGCTTTTAGCCTAGTAGCTAGCACACTTTTCTCTCAAACGGATTTATGTGGGTTTTTTGCGCCGTGTGGAGCAGTCCCAGTATGGGAAAGATCTATAAACACAACGCTGAGCCGCGATACACCTACAAAATATTTGTGTTTTATATGGATCGTTTTGACAAGCAGTAAACTTTCTCATTGTGCTACATTTGTCTGCATCATTGATGACGCAAAGGCACACTGCTTTTGTCTTTTTCTACAAGCAGACACTTTTAAAAGAGACAGCAACAAGGTGAGTGTAGTGTGCACATATGAGCACTCTACCACAGTGGTTCTCAAACTTTTTTTGTGAAAATACCCTGTTTGTTATTTTCTTCATCTAATTACCTTCTAACCGGTGGAAAGCATTTTTGTTACAAAAGAAAAAAACTAAAAAAAACTAAAGATGTAAAACACAGCGCAGTAACATCACTTTGTGATTTATTACCTCTCTAAACAGTGCTCATCTGTAGTGGTCTTATTTGAAAAACTACATGTAAGATAACCTAAATCAGTGGTTCTTAACCTTGTTGGAGGTACCGAACTCCTCCAGTTTCATATGCGCATTCACCGAACCCTTCTTTAGTGAAAAATAAAATGATGTTTTTTTTCAAATTCAATAAAAAGTTATATGTTTTTTTACTGGTGCACAAAATGAACCGTGCATGAACATCACCTTGTTCAAAGAACAAGACCAACACGGTGCATGAACCCACAACAAATTACACACCTTACACATATTACCATGAATTGATTCACGTGGACCCCGACTTAAACACGTTGAAAAACTTATTCGGGTGTTGCCATTTAGTGGTCAATTGTACGGAATATGTACTGTACTGTGTAAACTGTACTGTTTCATCCATCCATCCATCCATTTTCTACCGCTTATTCCATTCGGGGTCGCGGGGGGCGCTGGAGCCTATCTCAGCTACAATCAGGCGGAAGGCGGGGTACACCCTGGACAAGTCGCCACCTCATCACAGGGCCAACACAGATAGACAGACAACATTCACACTCACATTCACACACTAGGGCCAATTTAGTGTTGCCAATCAACCTATCCCCAGGTGTATGTCTTTGGAGGTGGAAGGAAGCCGGAGTACCCGGAGGGAACCCACGCAGTCACGGGGAGAACATGCAAACTCCACACAGAAAGATCCCGAGGCCGGAATTGAACTCACGACTACTCAGGACCTTCGTATTGTGAGGCAGATGCACTAACCCTTCTTCCACCGTGCTGCCGTACTGTTTCATATAATGTATTATCTTCCTTTGCAATCTGCTAGTAAAAGTTTCAATCGATCAATCAAACAACCTGCAAATCAGATGGAAAATTAGAGGGAACATTGTTTGGGGGTATCCATAATACGCCGATAGGGAGAAATTTGTATTTACACGATAAGTCGGATGTGTCTTTACCTCCGTGGCGGAGGCTCCACCGAACCCCTGAGGCCGACTCACCGAACCCCTAGGGTTCGATCGAACCCAGGTTAAGAACCACTGACCTAAATTGTAAACCAATACATAATTAACTAAAAGGGGCTGCTTGCAATTTGCTCGAAGTTACACTTTTTCAACCAAAAATCATAGCACTAACGATTAGCTTATATTACCATTAGTGTTTTAACAGATCATATACTTTCACATATACTAATTATATTGGATGAATCTGTCTGGTGTTCAGGCTTGTCACTTATTTCTGTCTCTTGCACACATACACAAAAGCAGTGCAACTGAAGCAACTAACAATTTGCAGTCAATTTGTTGTTATAATAGAATATATATTTAATGAAAGCTAACATTAGCTATCCAAATTGCTGTATTTAGCTAAAAACACACACAACTAATGCAAGTCTGTGTGTTACGTACGGGCATAGTTTACATCATTACGTGCCAAACGTTGTAAGAGGGCGTGATATGATACTTAAAACACATTGGGACGATAGAACCCTACAGGCATTCACGTCAAGGTTGCAAACAGTTCCTTTAATAACTACAATGCAACCTTGATTTACGAACCACTCACTATAGAAACTTTTTGATTTACGAACCACAAACCGGATACAATTATGCTTTGTTGTACGAACCTTGTTTCTCATCCAACCAATGTGTGTCTGCAGCGGAGACATTTTGTGGGCTGATTGATCCTCTGTGCTTATTCAGTCAGCAGAGCAGGGCTGTCGTTAGCTACTGTGCTAATTACTACTTTGTTTGCTTTTAATTAGAGATATCAGGTCGATATTATCGGCCGATAAATGCCTTAAAATGTAATATCGGAAATTATCGGTATCGGTTTTTTTATTATCGGTATCAGGTTTTTTTTATTTTTTTTTATTAAATCAACATAAAAAACACAAGATACACTTACAATTAGTGCACCAACCCAAAAAACCTCCCTCCCCCATTTATACTCATTCACACTTATTCACACAAAAGGGTTGTTTCTATCTGTTATTAATATTCTGGTTCCTACATTATATGTCAATACATATCAATACAGTCTGCAAGGGATACAGTCCATAAGCACACATGATTGTGCGTCCTGCTGGTCCACTAATAGTACTAACCTTTAACAGTTAATTTTACTAATTTTCATTAATTACTAGTTTCTATGTAACTGTTTTTATAGTGTTTTACTTTCTTTTTTATTCAAGAAAATGTTTTTAATTTATTTATCTTATTTTATTAATTTAAAAAAAAAGTACCTTATCTTCACCATACCTGGTTGTCCAAATTAGGCATAATAATGTGTTAATTCCACGACTGCATATATCGGTTGATATCGATATCGGTTGATATCGGTATCGGTAATTAAAGAGTTGGACAATATCAGAATATCGGATATCGGCAAAAAGCCATTATCGGACATCCCTACTTTTAATTGCTTTTTTTGCCTTTTACAGCATTTTTCTAGTTTTGCTAGCTCAAAATGAGTCCATATTGGGTGTACCCCGCCTTCCGCCCGATTGTAGCTGAAATAGGCTCCAGCACCCCCCGCGACCCCGAAGGGAATAAGCGGTAGAAAATGGATGGATGGAATATGAGTCCAAAGAAAGCAATGGACAAGCAATGTGCGGTTTGAAACATCCAGGAAGTATCCACAGCGTTGTCGACACTGCCTACTCCCACCCCAAGAAGATTAACCAACAAGGTAAAGTAGACAACGTTTTTTAATTCCTAGTCATTATAGCAACCTGGCTGTAGAAGTTAAGGAGTCTTGTGATTTCAAACTGTGAGTGTGTTTAGGCAAAGCGGCTGTAAATGAGAACAGTTCAGCTAGTTGATATTGTTTCGGCTTTGTTATTAAATACAAAGTTGATGTTTAACCCCCTTGGAATGTTTGCTTGATATACGGCACTGTACAGCGCTTTGTATTGCGTTCAAACTCTTACCAAAATATGGACTTTTGTCGAGGCTGCAACCAATTACTCATGCGTACATAGGTTTTTATGGAAACATTGGTTTCCATATATGAACTTTTCTATTTACGATCCCGTTCAAGAACCAGTTAAGTTCGTAAATTGAGGTTCCGCTGTACGAATAGAGCGTTATTCACATGAAATTAATATCAGAGCCCTCGTTTGGGATTATTGTCATTTCTTAACTTTAATTGCTATAGTTTTCTGGAGCTTGAACCCTAAATCACAAGTACCACCAGGGGTGCTACGGTAGTACTGCCAATGATTCCCTGGCGCGGCCACCGCTGCTGCTCACTGCTCCCCTCCACTCCCAGGGGGTAAGGGTGATGGGTCAAAGGCAGAGGATAATCTCACCACATCTAGTGTGTGTGTGACAATCATTGAAAAACAAAAAAACATTTATGAATCGTTGTCCTACAAAATTTTCTGAACAAGGACTCTTTCTTTTTAAAGATAGCTTTTGCTACACAGTTGCGACTTAGTTGGGATTTAATTACAATTGCAATTGATTATCATGTAACTCAAAATTACTAGTAATAAAAATAAAGGTAGTAGTACCATGAATATTCACACTCAGTGCTACTCACGTCTGCTCTCGTACATGCTCCTTGACTGCGCCCAGATCTTAAAAGGGTCCGGCTTCTTCTGCAAGGTGAGTGTGCCATCTGCAGGGTCCTGAGGGGGCAGGCCAGGCAGTGGCTGGGTGGGTGGAGCAGAAGTGGGCACCACAACCTCACTGGGCATGGCAGGAGGGTGGCTGGGAGAGTCCGTGTGAGCACTGCGATGGCTGCACACGCTGTGCTGGGAGCTGCTCTGGCTGTCTTTTCTCTCCAACTGGTGCTGAATGGATGAGACAGAAAGAGAGAGGTGGGTGAGGCATGTGGGTGCAAATAAGCAGAAGATGGGGGCAAAGGCCAAAGTGATAAGTGCGTCAGCATCAGAGTGGAGAGCAGGAATAGTGACAACATTTAAGGTTGTCTCTTATTGCATCAGCGCTGAGCATCTCCCATTGGGAATCTTTGCAGCAACATACTTGAATCTGACTCGGTTTCCATGGTTGCAAGACAAAAACAGTTTGAGCGGTGAGGGCAAAAAGCTATTACCTATTTATCAAGTCATTCTCTCTCTTTTTTCTATTTTTTTTTCACTGCAAATTCAAGGTTGGTCTAGATTGAAACAGCTGAATGAAAACTGAACGAAAACATGTCATCCGAAAATTATCTTTAATCTTTCTGATGTACTCACTGAAATAACCAAAAGTTAAAATATGAACAGAACACCATCAAATTATTATTTAGCTACTTTTTCAAAAATGTTTGATTGTCTTAATCTAGATTTTTGGACACCATTTAACAACATTAAACAACCATTTAAAAATTCTAAAGTGTTATGATTACTTTTACCATTCTTCTCTGACTGGGTGGGAGAACGTCCATTGTTCTACCACATTATAGAGATTTGAAATTAAATCACTAAATAGGACTGCTTGCCTTATTCCTATTTCAGTTCTTTAAAGTATTGATAACAATAGTCATCTTTTCTGAAAGCATTTCTTTGCAATGAAGAAAAGGAAAAAATAGGACCACCAATTTCGCTGAGGGCAGAATTTAGGGTCATCTATCGCACATGAATTATTTAAAACTTTATTAGAATAGACTGCATGATTTTATTGAATATAATGTGTAAACCAACATAATCTATTGGTGTGCAAAATGTTCTCTCAGTGTGCAATGTTGGTGTCTAAATAGTGTTTTTGTTTTACTTTTATATGCAGTGCAATCATTTAGTGTGCAATATGTACTGTGTGAAAAGAATAGAATATATCTTTATTGCCATTGTACATTGTACAACGAAATTGCAAAAAATAGTGGTGTTATTATTATTATATAGATTTGTTATAATGTTATTACTTTTTAATTACATTTGACTTTTGTTACTGTATGTCAAATCTGCACCACGACCACAGAAATTCCCCATTGTATGAAATATAAAGTCTGTCCAATCCTATCACATCTCATCCTATTCTATCTGCTCAACTATTCCTTTATTGCTGCCAATGAAGACAAAACACATAATTGCCTTCTTGTTTAAAGCCTGACGACACCTTTTGATGGGTGAGACAGCAGAGCCTCTCTTGCAAATGGGAGTGTACCTGAAGCATCTGTTTGGATTCTATACTGCAGGCAAAATGGTTGTTGTGTGCCGACATAATGGCGCACGCAGCGTGACATTTTCCTGACATAACACGGAGGGGCGGAGAAGTGGGTTCGTAGCCTTTCCGGTTTGGAAAAATGAATCCAAAGTGACAGTCAGGCAAGGCTCGTGGCGTCCTCTCGTTATCCGGCCACTGTGTCACGTGACCGCAGTAGGTAACACTCAATGCAAACTAATCCTAATCCAAACCAGGGGGAGGGCCTTTAATTCTTAACAGAAGAAACAAGACAACTTTTTCTTCCATTAAACTGGTAGTACTTGAACCCACTGCTGACCTTGCGTGTCCAAAAGCAACTCCATCCCAATGGCTCTCCTAGGGTCAATTAACGTGGATCTAATTTAGCAAAACTGCAATGGCATCACTTCTGGGTCTGTATGGATTTTTTTATTTGATTTATTAGATTGAGATGAGCTTGGGATAAATGGGAAGCTGTCTGCTGATTAAAGAGGTGGTCTTTCTATTTCTCATGCACTTTATCCATCACCTCACTTCCTCTCAATTTATTAGCCTTGTGTGCTAATTTCAGTGCATCTTCTCCATACACTTCTTTAGGATTAAACACTTCCACTTTGGGTGTTCCCAGCAACCATTTTTCCCCATCTTTGCATCACCCCTCTCAGTCATGGCTGACAGCTGGTCAGCGCTGACCTATCCAAGCAATGCTTGGGAGTGGAGAGTTGATGGCGGAAAAGGGAGAAAATACAGCAGAAGAAGGGAATGAATACAATAAAGAAGCACAAGTGAAGAGGAGTGGTGCTGACAGGACAAAGAAGAAATGGGAAGCTGTTGATGCAGAGCAGCCGGGAAAGAGTTGCATGTCATACCATATCTTTGTATCTTTTGTTCTTTAAATAGAACACCTCATTCGTGTGCGTGCACACACACACACACACACACACACACACACACACACACACACACACACACACACACACAAAAGAGATGGAGATTGTTATACTCACCACCAGCTTCGGACTCCTCTTGGCTGGCACCACTCCTGCAAAGCATCGACAGAGAGATAGAGAAATCATCAATGAAAACTTGCCTTTGCTACTCTGATGAAAAAAACTCCAAAGGTCAAAGAGATGGACCCTAGTTCCTGCAGCCATGCAGAGCACAACCAGTTCTCTCACTCCTCTCCTGACGACTCTGCCCGAGCAACAGCGAGCGCCTCGGCTTCTCACAGATCTAAGCGATCTCCTCCCCCTGTGCTCATTCCCGCTTCACTTGGCGCTCTCACTCACACTATTAGCAGAGGAGCTTCCTGCATTTGACAGGCTGACTGATGGTAAAGTTCTGGATGGCCACGCTCAGCTACAGGTCCCCAAAAAAAGCACAGACTACTGTATACACCTTCAAGTTGCTCGCCTAATGATACAGTGAGTTGTCTTGGCTTAGCTTCCTCAGCGTCATATCAAAGTGAAGGCTGACTGAACACTGAACCACGTTGTTCTTCTTCATGCCTCTGCTTTGCGCATGACTTACACTGAGAAGCTCATGTTCTCTCCTTTTCTTCCCCCCTTCTCATCTCCAGTGCCCCCCCAATCCTCTCTCATACAACAGTTAACATAGAAGATCAGTCGCATTTGTGTTAATGAAATATTAATAGTTGGGGGCAGTTGTCAGGGGACAACATTCACTGCGTACTAGTGTTGGGAATAATCCACATTCCCACTTCATCATTCAAAACACCTCAGCAAACCAAGCATCGGGATTCATCTACGGGCAAAACACAGAATAATTAACACCAGCAAATGCACTCCCAATGCTTATTTATACTCCCCATACTAATATTCATATGTTTTTTTTCCAAAATCCCTTCCCTCTCCCTGCTGGTACTTGTACATATTACAGCAGCATGTGTGTGTGACAAAAATAGAAAGATGAATGCATGAACAACATCAGGCAGGAGTGGGACAAAGAGGAGCTGTTGCCAATGCAATACAAAAGCTCAGCACTTCTATAGTGGCAGGTTTTTTTTCTCATCCCAACACCATTACCGCATTCACTCACTCATCACTCTTCATTTCTTCTATTACTGTGACGATTTATGCAAATTTCCCTCCCCACTGTGCATAGAGCTAAATCTAACGGAAAGTTACAGCAACATTAGCACATGCATCAACATGCTTGCATCCATCTTCACGCTCTTTCTGCTGCACTGGCAAGAAAATCATTAAATGTTAAAACTCTCTGTTGCTGCAAAGCCCATCTCTCTACATGATTCATAATTCATCTTTGCTATTTCCCCTTTCTGGCTCTCCATGCTTCTCTTTTTTTTATCCCTCTCATCAGATTATGAGATGCCAGCTACAGGAGCATCTGGAAGCACATGGCTGCTGACAATTGTGCATCCTTGCATCTGTACACGTTTGTCTTTCCCTGGAGGGTTACATTTTAGAAGGTCAGGTGTCAATAATGAGCCATTCCTGATACAACAGCAGGTTAGGCGACCTACAGTAGGGACATTAAATTATACCGTGGGGAAGGTCAGTATACAACACACTTTGAAACAAGTTTTGGAAATTTCCAAACTACTGACAAGGTCAGGCATAATTAGCAACCATAACTTAAAGTACAGTAACAACAGCCATATGGTGTTTTTCAAGAAATTGAGATTTCAAGTGGGTTTCATACATGTTAGCCTTCGCTGGCAGCATCTCAATGCATGCTACTGATCCTTAAAATGGCGTCATCTACTCTGACGTACAAGTATAATTCATAAAATATATGCAACATTTATGAGCAAATGAAGCCGCATGAAGAAAGTATGAGAGTAACATGTTCATGCACACACGCAGGTCTGTAGAAGCATTCCTGCGTGCAACACATACTCCAAGGGCCTGATTTACGGAGATTCAAATAGCAGCGTGTGCAAAAAATTAAATAGTGTGATCTACTAACACTGCGTGTGCAATTAAAAAAGTGGTGCAGACCGCTTTATTTAAATTAGGTTTTTGTGGGTATTTACCACGGAGACGATAATTTCCTGCACATTCATGTTATCATGCTCCTACCTGTGTGCGATGTGTTGAACCAGCAGCACACGTCTACAATCCGTGACACCTTTTCTGAATCCCAATTCAAGCAACCGAAACATATGCACACTGACACTTCATTCTGTGCGCAGAGCTGTTGATCGCATCAAAAGTGCATTTGTGTGTCTGGAATGACTCAAATGCAAAAAAAAAAAAAAAAAATGCACAATGAAAGACTTCTTTTGATGTAGGAGATATATTATAATAATATATTTTCTAGAAAAACCAAACAATGAATGACAAAAAAAACCACCAACAGACACCAAAATGCATCAATACATTTTGTTTCAATCAGACCCTTAAGTCATCCAGCAGTAATAGCACTAAAAAAAGGAAATTGCTGAGTGGACAATATGACTCATAATTTTTATTTCTGAGCGTCCAAAATGTTGACACACGTAGGACGGCGGTTTTTCATCTATCCATAGTCTGTCTGTGCAGCACAGGCACTCATCCTGCAAGTCCTTCTGACACATGCCAAATAAAACGCTAAATAGTGATGAGTTTTGATAAATCACATTGCGCAGGCTAAAATAATAGATCTGCATTTCCGCCTCGCAGTATTGTGGAAGCTTTGCAGCATATATTTTGCACATTAATGAAGACAAAGACACAAAATGGATTACCCGCTTTATTCCGCTCACTTAACAGACGCAATCCACTTTGCCGACGTTTAAATACCGGAGTAGAGGCTGCTACTTTTTTCTACAATTTGAAGCCTGCGGCTTATAAAATGGCATGGCTAATTTATGGACTTTCTTCGCTGACGGCCATAATGACAAGTTTTCACAAAAAAAACCCCATGCAAATACAATGAGAAAATGTTTTATTGTTTGTGCTATGATCTCATTTTTTGGAGGAGTTCACTCACTGCAGGTTCTGCAGTGTCCTTCCGTTTACCGGTAGTGCTTTTTTTTTCTCAACCAAAGTGCCGTCCAGTCTTCTTGCCGTACATAGTGTTTCTACTTGTATGGCTTTTTCATTCATGACTCCAAGCAACGTTTGTAAGTTTTACAGTATAACTAACGGTTTATACGTACTAAACCGTCCCATGTGTGATGTCTATAGGAGTGTTTTCATGCATATTTGTACGTGTTATCATAATGTAATGACGCATTTATGAGTGTCTGTGTTAGCATTATCAACTTACAACTGCATTCTTTTTGTATTGTTTCAGTTTTATAAATTTTGCAGTAAATTTACAAAAACATCACCGTGGACCTTTGTGTCTGTTTAGCTGATTAGAGAGCTAGTTTCCACAGGTAGTGGGTCCATGACAATGACTTCTCTTTTGTTTGATCAGCCGTTTTACTGCCGTGTTACAGACACCATTTGGAAACAATTAAAGTATGTAAATAAACATTTACATAATCTTTCTGTGTAAATAACTTATTTTGTAACGTATACATCTGCGACTTATATTTAGATGAGGCTAATATATAGAAAAGTGATTTTTTCTCCCCAAAATGTATTGGGCACAGCTTTGCATGTGCCAACAGGTTTGCATGTGTTTTAGTACACCCAAATCTTCAGCAACATCAGCATGTAGGCAGGTTGAAAAGTTTGTTTTGGAGTGTTTTTTTCCAGTGCGGAATCAGTGACGTCACAGATTGACAGACGTACTTATGTGGATATTTTTGGACATATTGTGTCGAAAAGCTTCTTCAGCCTCTGCTGAGCCCACACAGCTGAGACTGTTTCCACTGGAACTTCTGTATATTCATTTTCGTTTCATGCCACATAGCCTGCTCAATATCTACAAAGTAAATACGTCCACGGCATTTGGGCCACTACAAAATTGGGTTAACCGCTGAACTCTGACTGAAAATGGAAACAACATTACGACTTGGTTTGAGGAAAGGAAGGATAAAGTATTATACACGTGCAACGTACAGTGACATACATGTTGCTAAAATCTGCTTTTTATGCAGCTCTGGAGTCTTTATCGATCGGAGAGTGGGCAGGTATATCTAATGTTGTTACCGGGTGAATACATATACTGTTGATGAAATTTATTTTCGACTGTGTCTGGATATAAAATAGCAGTGATGTTCATCTTCAAGATATATACAGGTGAAACTCAAACATGTGCAAAGATTGTATTTTTGTTTTTATCACGCTTTTGCAGATACAGTTTTAAAAAAATACATTTAAAGAACATATCACTGATGTACATCTACTCAGGTATATATGAACTATAGGTTTGATGATTAAAAGTCCTTGAGCTTTAGGGGATTACAGTCACAAACTGAGGAGCTGTTTGTTCAGCCTCTTTTTAAAGGCATGAATACAGCTTGATGTAATGTCTCCAACAACCACATGGGGAAGGTTGTTCCAGGTTGAGTAGAGAACGCTCCTGTCGAGGCATTTGGTGTTTGACTTTGGGATTTCCAGGGCATGGCTTGGTAGTACCCTGCGGACGATACAACCTGAGATGTGGGCTGGTGGTAGCAGCGCTTTAAGATCTGCAGGACAGCTGGAGGTGTGCATCTTATAAAAGGAAGTTGTTGCTGGAACTTGTTGATGACACAGCTTGCTGATAGCAAACTGCTTTAGGGCAAAGTCCTCATCCACGCCAATAATTTTTAGAGCCTTTTTTTGGATGATATTGAGCTGCCCGAGAGTGGTCTGAGTGGCATTCATCCAGGCTAGGCAGGAGTGCTCTATAATGCTCCTGACCTTGGTCTTGTAGATATCGGCTCTGCCTTTAGCGTTAAGCTTGTTGGCCAGCTTACGTAGCGCTCTGAAACGTTAACCAGTATGTTTGCATATGTTGGACAGGTGGCTGGTCCACGTTAGTCTGGAGTCATACAATACATTTTAGTGACCCTGAAGAAGAGATCTGGGCGGGATGGATTCCTCTTCCTGGACAGGATTATAGCCTTGCACTTGTTGGGCTCGAAAGTGACCTTCCAGGTGTCAGTCCACTTTTGGATGTTCTCCAGGGGCCGTATTTATCAAGCGTCTTAGAGTGCCATTTTACACTTAAGTCCTAAGAATTTGCGAAATTTAGTCCTACTCTCAAACTTAAGAATAAAAGCTATTTATCAACTTTCTTAAGTCTAAGAATCACTCCTACTCTCCACGATATTTAAGAGACCTTCAGAGGTGTCCTAAGTGGTTAGGAGTTGCCAGCGGGGGATGGCACTGAGGCGAGAGAGACTTTCGCGAACGTTCAGGGAGCGGAAGGTTGTCCTGGCTTTGTTTGATGACGAGCAGCTGATCAAACGGTATCGTTTAGACAGAGCGGGTATTGTTTTTTTCACAGATTTATAATAAGGGGCGTCATCTCATCACACAGCAGAACTAAAGGTCATCACAATGCTTCGATATCTCGCCACTGGGAAAATGAAATGGAAAGAAAAGGAAACATTTATTTTTGATTCATTGCCAATAATGTTTGTTTGTTTTATATTATTTTGTAGTTTATTGTCAAAATATACACTCCCATTGTCCACTTAAATATTTCTAAGATATTTCTTTATTCTTAGACAAGGGATTCCCTTCCGTGATTGGTCATTTCTATGGACACAGAAATGACGTCACCTAAAATTCCGTTTACGGCACATAGTAATGTCGTGATTCAGCTCTGAGTGTGACACTTAAGATTCCGTCCTACACTTCGCTGAAAGTGTGAGTAAGACGCTTGATAACTAACTTTTAAGTGCAGCTTTCAGCGAAGAATTTCTTTACTCATAAGTCAACTCTTAGCAGACTTCTTAGGAGTAATTCTAAGACGCTTGATAAATACGGCCCCAGGTCTTTGTTTAACGATGCAGGTACCTCCAGTCCATTTGAGGTTGTTGTAAGTGCGAAGATGGTGAAGTCGTTCGCATACAGAAATATGGTGTTCTCACACTTTTTCACAACATCATCCAAGAAGATAGAGAATAGTAATGGGCTGAGAATTGATCCCTGGGCTACAGATGCGCTGATGGGAAGTGGAAATGAAGATTGACCAGAGAACACAACCTTGATGGTTCTTCCTTGAAAGCAGTCTTCCAGTTACGTCCTTTGAGGTGTGCTTAGCACAAAGGCTATTGTGCCAAACCTGGTCGAATGCACCCTTGCCCACTGCTCCCCTCACCTCCCAGGGGGTGATCAAGGGTGATGGGTAAAATGCAGAGAATAATTTCGACACATCTAGTGTGTGTGTGACAATCATTGGTACTTTAACTTTTAACTTTAATGTCCAATGCAACAGTGTACACTTCGCCACCTTTGTCAAGGATGTTGTTCCATGTCTATGACAAAACTGTAAGGAGGTCTGCTGTGCTGTGGTTTAGTCTGAAACCATATTGTTTATTGGAGATAAACTCATGACAGAGGAGATATCTTTGTAGCTGTTTGTGGACAGAGGATTCCATCACTTTACTGATGACACAGAGCAGGGATATGGGACGGTACTTGGATGTATCTGCTTTAGAGTCCTTTTTGTGAATTGGGATCACTCTTGCAGTTTTCCATTGGCCAGGAAACAAGCCATGAGAGAAGAGGAGTTGAAAGAGACGGCTGAGGGGACTGGTTCATTCCAGCAATTAGATTTACTAGGTGAAATTAAGATATGACAGGCTCATAACATGCTGCAACTCAATATATTTCAAGCTTTCTTTTGCTATAATTTTGATGATTATGGCTTATAGTTTCTGAAAACCTCAAATAAAACATCTAAAAAATGTGGGATTTTCAAAAACTGTAGGCCATGATCATCAAAATTATAACAAATAAAGGCTTGACATATCTCACTTTTTGTGTAATGAGTTTATATCACATATGCCTTTCACATTGGAAGTTGAATTGCTGAAGCTAATAAACTTTGCGCAGTATAATTTGTTTTAGTTGCACTTGTATTTAAACAGTGTACATTGTCAAAAAATAAATTATTATACTTTTAGAGAGGGTGGGGCCCTGGTTTCATTCGCATTCTGGGAACACCTCCACAAACCACCATCTTGAAGACTGACTAAAAAAAATGGGTTATAAATATGACTGTGAAGCAAAACTTGTGCAAAACTTAAACCCAATCATATCCAACAAATATATTTAGACCACAGGAAAATGTTTTAAACGTTAATTACATTGATCATAGGTCTCCTTTAAATGTTCTAACAACATTAGGAATGCACACATAGACACCCCGAGTATTGTCCTTATGCGCTATTTTGTATTTCTTATTTCAGAATCAAACCATGCACCAGAAAAGTCACATGTGTGTCTATTATAATTCAAATGAGAGGGTAGGTACAGAAAATAAACTGAATGTGAGAACTAGTAGCGTCAGGCTGAGGCTATGTAGGAGGTTAGCTGCTTTGCTTCAGCAGTAACTTTTGAAGAAGCTCATTTAAAAATGATTATGAGGGAAGACACCAGGAACTTTTATACTCTATATTAGGGTTGTACGGTATACCTGTATTAGTATGGTACCCCCCCGCCCCCCGCACCCGCGTCGTCCTCACGTCATGACATTGCTGGTTTTACGAGCAGAGGAGCATGTTAGGCGGCACACAATCGCGGAGTACTTACAAGCAGACAATGTGTGTAGACAGAAAAGGGAGAACTTACGCATTTTGGCTTAAAAACTAACGATAAAGTTATAACACCGAAACGCCCTCAAGAAGAGGTGCTTTAAGACATGGCTAGCTACCTAGTCGTCTGCAGTGTTTTAGCAACTTCTAAATCACTAATCCTCGCCTCCATGGCGACAAATAAAGTATGTTTCTTACAAGTATCATCCCTGCAGGACGAGGAATAGCTAAACATGTTTCACTACACACCGTAGCTCACCGGCATCAAAATGTAAACAAACGCCATGGGTGGATCTACACCTAACATCCACTGTAATGATATCAAGTACAGGCACATATCTAGTCAATACTAATATGATTACGCCAATATTTTTTGGCATCACAACATCTTCTTTCGTTTTTTAAACATTTATATTATGTTTATAAACTCAAGAAATATGTCCCTGGACACATAAGGACTTTGAATATGATCAATGTATGATCCTATAACTACTTGGTATCGGATTGATACCCAAAACTAATGTAAAATATCAAACAACAGAAGAATAAGTGATTATTACATTTTAACAGAAGTGTAGACAGAACATGTTTAAAGAGAAAGTAAGTAGATATTAACAGTAAATGAACAAGTAGATTAATAATTAATTTTCTACCACTTGTCCTTAATAATGTTGACAAAATAATAGAATGATAAATGACACAACATGTTACTGCATATGTCAGCAGACTAATTAGGAGCCTTTGTTTGTTTACTTACTACTATAAGACAAGTTGTCTAGTATGTTCACTATTTTATTTAAGGACTTAACTGCAATAAGAAACATATGTTTAATGTACCCAAAGATTTTTTGTTAAAATAAAGCCAATAATGCAATTTTTTTGTGGTCCCCTTTATTTAGAAAAGTACCAAAAAGTATTGAAATAATTTTAGTACCGGTACCAAAATATTGGTATCGTTACAACACTACTCTATATAATCCTCCTAAAACCTTCTGCAGTGAACAGTTATTTCGAATTATTATTTCAGATTGTCCTGTTATGCAAAACATTAATGACCATTGCAACGGACGCTGGTTTTTCGGAGGTTATGTACTGTGTGTCTGCATCTGCATTGCAATGCATTGTCATTAAATGTAGTGTTTCATCTAAATGTATAGGGTGTTGAAAAAGAAATGGCTGCATATGTTGAGCACTGTAAAAATAATGCATGAGCTAAAAACAATCTAAAAAGTGCTATTTGTGTTTTTGAGTCTTGTGTTAATGCTTTACTCTGGAGCAAAGGCACTCAAAAAACTCAGTCCTTTCAAATTGAGGCTGGAAAGAGGCGCCAAAGTGGATGCCTTGATGGGTGCACGCTAAACTCACATGCTGCCTCCAACTTTACTCCATACATTTATTATGAGTCATGTTCTATTTCACTGAGCCAGACCTGCAAACCTTGCCATAATGTCTACTCTACATATAAAGGCATTGCTCCTCTTTGCATGCTTTTTCACTCTCTGTCATTCTTTTCCTTTTCCCTGACTTCTAATTTTCTCTCGTCTCTGGGCTTCTCAGGGGACAGGTGCACCATTGTCATGGCAACTGCGGCGGGAAGACAAGATGGAAGACTCATTGCTTGGCCTGGCCTCTTTTTAAGGGGAATATCTAGTATCTGAAAACACCAGATGTTGGTCAAATTAATATGGGTTCGACTTCAAAGTATATAGCTTAGATTTTAAGCTTTGTACGATATTATTGGAAAACGTCATTACTCATGTTATCAAAACTTGATTGATGTAGTCTTTTTGTATTTGGTATTGTACTTATTAACCATGTATTTTACTGTAGATTGAAACAAAAAATAAAGTGTTGTTTTAAAAAATTCCAGGTTCCACTACATTGAACAATAATATCAATATTAAAAACATTGTAGTTAGGTTGATAGAGTTGTCAGGTGAAACATACAACTTCTTTAGTTGAAGTCCACTTTGTTCCTCCTCCCCTCCTCTAGTAATTTGCTCAAGCATCATCGGCTCTTGCTAAACTTTCAGAGCCAATCTCACACTCTCTTCACTGGCTCTAATCCCATACTTCCACTTGCACTGTGGAAACATGATCCCCAACCTTCTTATTTCTCTCCCTATCGGCCTAACCTAAACACTCTTAGCTCCTTTAATTGTTCTTCAGGAATGATTATGCGCTACCTTGTCATCACATTTCTCTGAAGGAAGATTCGAGAATGGCAACTATTTCTGTTTTGTTTCTAGAACGTCAAGGCAAAAACGAGCCTATTATGATTCAAAACTTAAAAAGCTTATCAAGTCTGCGCTTCATTTTCTTTGATAAGAAAAATAAACTTCTACATATAGTTTTTCTTATCTCGTGTCGGAGTGCTTGCTATCAGAAAACAAATGGACACATAGAGTCTGATCTACTAACATCCAAATGGCGCGCTAAACAGCGTGTGCAAACTATAACATTGCAGGTACTAGTGGACGTGTTGCATGTGATCTACTAATACTGTGTGTACAATTGAAAAGTGGTGCAGACCGCCTTATTTAAAAATGGTTTTTCGGTACTACTGGTATTATGTGCCCTCCACATTCATTTTATTGTGCTCTCTAACCTGTGTGCGATGATGTTAATCTAGCAGCACACATCTATAATACATAACACCTTTTCTGGAATATAGAATCTCAGAAACTATTTTTAGCACGTTAACGGTGCATGCTGCAGGCAGGCTATGGACTATCACAAAAGCAGCGCCATCTGGAATGATCCAAATGCAAGAAAAATCATATGGAAAAATACATTTTTTTATACAGGAGATATATTATAATGATATATCTTTTACAGTAGATTAAAAAAAAAAACGGCATTCAAAAACGCATCAATTTAATTAATTTTAATCAGCCTTTTAAGTAATCCAGCAGCTATAAAATTATAAAATTATATTTCTGTCAGATACATTTTATGTCTGACAGTCCATATATGTTGACAAGCATACGTAGGACAGAGGATTATCTGTCCATCGTCTGTCTTTGTAGTAGTGATGTGCGGATAGATACTGAAGAATGGATACCACCAATACCAGAACTTTATGCTCTAATATCGATTCTTAATCAAAATATCAATGTTTTTGATACTTTAGTTCAGAGATGTCCAAACATGTTTCACCAAGGGCCGCATACTGAAAAGTCAAAGTATGTGGGGACCATATTGATATATATTTTTAAAATATTATGCTTGAAGCACATATTGTGTCAGCTTTGTTGTATTGATGACTAAGTATATTATTATTACTTATTAGAACATTTCAGCTTTTTCTCATTACTTACCGATTGTTTGGCTCTTTATTCTTAAATTTTTACTGTTGGTTTTTTTCCACTGTAAAAATAGAATGAAAATATTAATAAAACGATTGTGTAACTGCAAACTGTGTCAAAAATTTGGCCTGTGCGAAAAATATTAATGTTCAGGTACACATTTAGCATTGTTTTGTTATGGTTGTTGTCATTTATCAAATTCATTCATAAATATGCATTATTTTTTAATTCACTAACTAACTAAACTTTTGTAAGTATTTTAAGTATATTTTATTTTTATTTTGAGAGCTTCTAATATTTTGGATCAGCGGTGTCTAAACTTTTTTCACCAAGGGCCACTCACTGAATAGTCAAGTATGGGAAGGGCCATATTGATATATTTTGTTTTTATAATTTTTTTTTTAAAACTGATATATATATAGCTAAAGACAAAACATTGTGCTATAGGTGACTAAGCATATTATTATTATCAGTTTAAACAAGTCGGATTTTTCTCATTATATTCAATTTTTTTTCTATTTTATCCTACATTGTCACTGTTGTTTAATACACAACTTTTTACATTTTAACAGACACTTTAGTTATATTTGCACAACATATCTGTATCTGGTCGGTATCGCAGATACCAGCCTGAATTTTGACTAATATCGGATCGGAAAGAAAATCAGTGGTATTGCACATCACTACTTTGTAGCGCAATCATCTCTTTTTCTCACAGTGTGCGCAACTGCCAGTTTGCACATACTTTTCAGGCGTACTAAATAAAGATGGAAAATAGCAACTGCGGAACAGTGACCAACCTTGATCGATTACACTGCGTGTGCTAAATGATTACATTTGCATCCTCCCAACATTGTGGGCGTTCTGATGATCAGCATATTTCTGCATATTCATGAAGGCAGACACGTTAAATGGATTGTGCTCCTTATTTTGCTCACCGAAGAGACAACCTTCAACGCTAAAGTTTCGTTGATCAGTTTTGCGTGTGCTATCAAGTTTGAACGTGTTTTGGTACATGCAAATCTTCAGTAGATCATATCCATAGAGTAAGAGATGTTCCTAACCTTCAAATTAATGTAATGAGTACATATAATTAGGATACATTGAACTGGCCACTCAGTTGGAAATTCAGAAATGCCAGTGTGGTGTCCATCCATCCATCCATTTTCTACTGCTTGTTCTTTTTGGGGTCGCGGAGGGTGCTGGAGCCTATCTCAGCTGCATTCGGGCGGAAGGCGGTGTACACCCTGGACAAGTCGCCACCTCATCGCAGGGCCAACACAGATAGACAGACAACATTCACACTCACATTTACACACTAGGGCCAATTTAGTGTTGCCAATCAACCTACCCCTAGGAAGCCGGAGTACCCGGAGGGAACCCACGCAGTCACAGGGAGAACATGCAAACTCCACACAGAAATATCCCGAGCCCGGGATTGAACTCAGGACTACTCAGGACCTTCATATTTTGAGGCACATGCACTAACCCCTGTATCACCGTGCTGCCCCAGTGTGGTGTATAGCTGTAGAAAGATTAATCCATGCAGGCTGGCCCACTGACAGACTAAGCCTCCTCCACACTTGGGAGTTAGAAGTAGCCCTATGTTTTCTTACTATGTACCTCCATTGGTGTGTTGGTGAGAACAACACGGAGCATCATGTCTTACGTACAGTGCACACACAGGCCTATAATGATGCTGACATTTAACGCAATACAGCTCTGTTATTCCAGCAGCAGCACACAGGGTCAAGTCATTAGAAGGTATAATTAATGTGGGGTGCTTATACCAATCCTGACAGTAATTGAGATCCGGGGTCAGGTCATTAAATGACAAGGATTCTACACAAAAGAGGGACAAATGTCACTCGGTGAACTAGTGGCTACTTTACGCAAGGGGATAACTGTTTCTGATTAGACATTTATATGATAAGAAAAACACGTGGGTATACCTGGGCAGATAACATTGAGCTGGACGATATATTCTCCCAAACAATATTGCTTATGACAATATTACTGTCAGCATTATTTTGAGACCAAATTAAGCACTAATGTAATCATAATACTGTATATGATAATAATATTAATCAAGCAAATTGCCCTTTCAAACGTAATAAACTTTGATTTCTCATTAGTATTTTTCAATATTATAATTGGAAGGTCAACAACTTTTAACTATCCTAAATAAGTAAACAATAACAATACATGTAATATTTGTTGGCAAAAATTGCACTTCAATAAATATTGAACATTGTAAAGTGCAGTTTTTCTCCAGTTGGAAAAACTGGGTTGGGTTTTTTTTTTGTTGTTGCCATTAATTTAGAGCAAATTTGGCTCATCGTTTGTGTTGATGGGCTTATCTTACTGACTTGTTAGAAGCCAGAATTGTCATGATCCGGCAGCTCTGCTGCCGCCTGTCTGCTTTTTGTTGCAGTGCCTGGTTTTTGGGCTACAGGGCAGAGCCACTTTCACGCACACCTGATACCCATTTCCTCCTAAGTACGTAAGCTTCCAAGTACATTCACTCAGTGCCAGTTGATTCCTGATGCTTCACCCTTCCAGACGTGTTTATCTTCTCTGCTCTGGCTCCACTCACACTCCTTGTTCCTGTGGCTCTGACCCGGGCTGTCGTGTAGTTTTTACTTGTTCCTCTCCAAACCGCGGAGAAGGGCCATCTCAAACCTGATCCTGTCAAAATCTAGGCAGTGGTTGAGTGGCCATCTCCTACATCAAGGAAGCACTTGCAAAGGTTTTGCTAACTTCTATAGGAAAATATGTCAAGGACTTTGAGTACGCCTGCTCCGTCTGTGCCAGAGGCAAAACCTCTCATCGACCTTCAGCCAGTCTTCACCATCCACTACCCATTCCCTCACAACCATGGTTCTACATTGCATTGGACTTTATTACAGGCCTTCCCGTTTCCTGGGGTAACTCTGCCATTCTCAATGTGGTCGACCGATTTTTAAAGATGGCACACTTCATTCAGGTTTGGCTGTCGTCTCGAGACTTAACCACATCAGCCCTGCGGCGGTCATACTACAGATGCCTCCATCCATCAAGCGACATCCGGTGGTTCACATCTCCTAACTCAAGCGGGTGACCACTAGTCCGCTGTGCCCTTCTTTGACGCATCCTCCTCCTCCTCTGCGCATGATTGATGGAGTTGGATGGAGACGGAGGAGAGTATCTGGTCGACGAGGAAGGGTACGGTCCTGATGATACAGCAGCTACTACTAACCCAGCTCATGGTGACTTCCACTCCCTCCATCCTGACGAAACGAGGTAGGCCACCAGGGGTTGCCTTATAAAGGGGGGCACTGTCATGATCTGGCAGCTTTGCTGCAGCCTGTCCGCTTTTTGTTGCAGTGCCTGGTGTTCGGGCTACGGAGTGGAGCCACCTTCGCGCACACCTGATACCCATTTTCTTCTGACTACATAAGCTCTCCAGTCTGTTCACTCGGCGGCAGAGGATTCTTGATTCAGTAGTGTTCATCTCCTCTGCTCTGGCTTCAGTCACGCTCCTTGTTTCTGTGACCCTGTCCGTGCACTACTGTGTAGTGTTTACTTGATCGTCTCCACACCGTTTGAGTGCGATTTCCGTTTTGTCACACCTTTTGTGTATCCATGAGTTGTATTTTTCACTGCTTTTTGTTATTACTTGTCATTCTTTCTTCTCCGCGGTGGGTTCCTACTCTGGCGAAGACCGATCGTGACAGAAATATTTCCACTCTGGACACTTGGCTTTGTAATCATCTTTTTCATCCTCAATTTTGTTACCTGGCAGTGCTTTTCACTCGCGAGGCGCTCTTTCCGTGCATCCTGTGTGAGTAAGCTAACTGTCCCAACTCCACTCACAGAGACAAAGATTGTGGTTGACTGTGTGAAAGAGTGAGTTGAAATCAAGAGACAAAGAAAACAGGCCTACACGTAGGTGACTTTGGGAGCTTGTTCTCCTATTTCCATGTAAAAGGTTATGTAGTGTAATTAGATACTCGGGTAAGTTGAAATATTTGTATTTATAATTCTCAGGTGAGCCAAAAAAAGCAAGTTATGTTTTGAATGTTTTGGTTGGTTTGGTTAGTAGTTAGTGTGTGACTGTCTCATCTGCTCTCCTCTATATGGAAACAACTAGCAGCATCCTCTGGCCATCTAGGTCCGCTAAACAAAAATACTGGGAAGTGCATTCTACAGTCAAGGAACAACTCACACTCACAATAGTCCAGTTTACTTTCCCACGACAGCAAAGTTACTAATGATCTCCTGATAGTCCCGGACTTCACTGCAACTTTTGATACCATCAATCAATACATCCTTTGGTCCCACCTGGGAATCTCTCTCAAGATCACCGGAACTACTGTTTGCTGGATCAAATCATACCTCAACCACAGACAACAATTAATGTGTTAATAAATGAACCACCTCAATTGCCCTTTGGCAAAAAGTCTCCGCCGAGGTTCATTATTTGCCCCCTTAACTTTACCGTGTACATGAGGGCTATTCAACTTAATTGTTCTGGGGGGCACATTTCCAGAAAGCTAAAGACTCGGGGGCCAGACTTCTCCCTTCAATATTTTCCGTCATGACATTTACTTTTGGTTTATTTTTTTTTGGTCAGAGTTACGTACTTTGAAAAAAATTGCCTTGTTTTGAAAAACATGTGTCTACTGCAGAAGATGCAGGATTTGCCATACCCTAAAACACAGGTGTCCAACTTGGGACCAGATCTGGCCCGCCACATCATTTTACGTGGCCCGCAAACACCTAGAAATAATATGCGTCAATGAAGTACTACATCTTTTCTTACTAATGGTTTTTGTACTTTCCATTTTGACAGAAAAAAAAATATTTACTGCATATAACTACATACATTTTAAACTTCAACATTATCCAATATTGCAACAAATACATTGTCATAGTGCCCAAACCATTTTTTGTTAAATACTTAAATATCTCCTTGACATAAAATTTGAAAGCAAGTTATGTATGAAACTGTAGAAATAACAATTGATATACCGGTAAAATTTACTGGGGTTTTTTTGTTTGTTTTTTACATATTACTGTAAATTGAAAAAAAATCTGCCACGATAAAATTCCGGCTACTGCGTTGCCTTTTTTCTAATGGAGTTGTACTGTTTTTTCATTTCCAGTAATATGTTGTAAATAAAACCCCACTGTTATATTTTACAGTATAATTCAGGTGACTGAGTTGCCAGTGTTTTACTGTAAAATCTACAGGTTTTTTTTTACAGTTTGCGTAAACAAAATTGATAATAATCAAATGTATAGGCAAATTAATTTGTTATTCGCTGTTACAAGCGGCAGGCACTCTGAGGGCAGCCATACAGTAACTGCAATGTGGCCCTCAATGAAAACAAGTTTCATACCCCGCTATTAAGCATTATACTTCACGAAATGGCTAGTTGTAATTAAAAACACAAGTAATATTTTTACACTGGTCCAAGTTCTTCTATACGACAGAAGCACTTTGCTATTTCTAAGGACCTACTTCAAAAAAGTTATAGTCAAAAATCATCTACATTACAACACACTAGTGCTTTTTAGGAATCTGATGCAAAAATATTAATCTCTCCCAATTTTTTGGAACTGAACTCCCGGACCAGGGTAGTCCTGCTCTACATATTTCCACGAGGATCCCGCAATTCCATCCATCCATTGTGCAACATAAATGACACAGGGCAATGATAAATATTATCAAGTAGCATTATCACCGGAGGACAAGGCTACACATGTTACACACCAAGAGCAAGCCAGGAGCAGACATGCTAACAGCTAAATTAGCCGCTAAGCCATCTTTTCAAAACACCAAGAAATACTTGCTTAGTATAATTTAAGAAGTGTAAAGGAAGCATGTTAGAGCAGAAAGTAAGCAGATATCAACAGGAAATTAATAGGTAGATTCATATGAGTCTAGAAAAATGATAATATAAAAATAACACTGTGGGAGCCAGTACACCACACGTAAGAGGGCATATCAATTCATAAATTGTTGGTTTCGATTCCAAAGGTAGTATCAGTATATGATCGATACTAGAGTCAGTAAGTCGATATTTCTGTTGAGCAAAAATCTTTTTTTTGTTAGTTTTTTTGTTAATGTTTACAAACTAGGGGCATTAATCCCTGGACACACAATGACTTTGAGGGCAAAAAACAAACAATTTTTAAAAAGTAGTAGATAGTAGTTTTTACTTATTTTTACAGTATTTAGTTATTGTGTACTATTGACTTTGTTTCGCTGTAACAAATGTATGTAATAAAGGAATAATAAGGAACTTGCTATTTAACAATATATTGTGTTGATAAAAAAAAAAAAATATATATATATCCAACAGATCTAACTTGAGAAGAAGAAGAGATGTAGACTTTGATTTGTCTTTTTTCCATTATTGCGTTTTTAACAGCTGATCAAATTTTATGGAGGTACTAAATTGCGTTTATGAGTGGTCAAACAGAGAAAAGTTCTACGGCTAATAAATTGGTCCAGAACTCGAGTCACAGAGTATCAAAACAAACACTAAATGTTTGTACCCTTCAGCACAGAGTAATAATTGTAAGATGATGTATTAAAGTAAACATCAAGTCTCGGCAGCATCTGTATCAATCACCTCAACAAGCTCCTGGTCATTTATCTATTTTGTGTCCCTTGCCAACCTCCCACTCGTTCCCACATTCATCTGTTCATCCACCACCATGCTCACTCAGCCCATCGCCTCCTCACCACTCCTCTCTCCAACCCAGGCAGTGCACACATTTATGAGCCACTCTCCCCCTCAGGTTTTATTTCGGCTGCTTACTCACTATACTCTTCTGTCCGTGTCAACCTGTTCCCTCTTCACTAGATAATAGGCCATTTTTCTCTACTTAATCACACATAAATAATGTGATGTAATGATATCATACATACCTCTTTGCACCAGCATTGTGACCTCACTTCCTCGGGGGCATTTGCTCAGCAAGTCCACCACCTGATTGTGGCTCATGTTCTGGACATTTCTCTTGTTAACCTCCATCAGAATGTCCCCCTCCTTGAGGCCCCGACAGCGTGGGTAGTCCACAATCTGCTTGACCCTCTGCCCCCCTCCTGTCAGGCTGTCTGCGATAGTGAACCCGAATCCTTTATCTCCCTTCTCCATGTGTATGGTGATCAACTCAGGCTGTGTGGCTATAGACGAGGCCAGGGTGACCACGTCGCTGGCGTAGCCGTGCAGACTGTTGGAAACCATCTCGGCAGAGGGGCTGTGCGCTCGAGACTCCCTCATACCGTTAAGTGGTCCACCCTTGTTGGAGGGCGAGTCAAATGTTTCCTGTCCGTTGACAATAATAGGCTCCTTGTCCAAGATGGCCACCGATGTAACCAAACTTGTGTTAGGGTCATCCGGGTCAAAGGGCAGGGGGTAGCCGCGACATAAGGCCAAGTCCACCATGGAGCCAATAGGGATGGATTGGAAGATCTTCACCACCTGAGCGTGGGTGTAACCCAGCACAATGGTGTCGTTAACACTTACGATGACATCACCTGCATCAGAAAGAGTAAATGTCAACGATCGGAACAAAGATGATAACAGATCAAAGTTCACCTTTCAAGTAAAATGTAGGTGATATTCAACAGTAGCCCACATTCCTGTCGTCGTGACATTTGCATAGCAGGAAAACATCAAATATTGCTCTGCCTCATGTTCACTGCTAAATATTTAAGAAAGCGTTTGGAAAGAACACAGTGTCTCCTACTGATGGGAAACATGTACTGCACCTGTCTCCATCTTGCCATCCACAGCTGCAGGCCCGTCCAGCACCAAACTTTTGATTTGCAGAAACTCATCTGGCTCGTCTCCTCCGACCACCGTGAAACCGAAGCCACGGCGGCTCTTCTTCAACTTAGTGTTGATGAAGATTCCTTTCAGTTCTGCAGGGTTTCTGGTGAAGAACGGCTTCCCTCCTATAACACGTTGCAACACAGGCAACCCATTAAAATCTGCAGTAGCAGGATCTGCATCGTATTTTTTACATTCATAATTTATCAAATGTCACATGCGTTGCTGACATTTACGCCTTCTCAAACAAGCTATGAGTAATTTCACATTTTTACGAGCTTTTAGTAAGGTGTTGTTGTTAATGATCAATTAAACTTTGGGGTACATTGCATCACCTTTTACAACAGTAAACAGCTGTTTCTAAGAAACTTAACACATTCCCAAAGCAGATCAATTAAAACGAAACAAACAACCCTATGACCACCGGGCCTTTGACAAATGATGGGATCATAAAACTGCGTTTACGTTTGGCTCCTGCTGGGGCTGGAGGTAGAGTTGGTGGGACTTGGGGGTCCCTGTAGGTCTCCAGGTGGTTTGCAGCGAAGTTGACCAATGGTGCTGCTGCTGAGGAGTGCTCCTCAATCCACTCTGTAAAGGGAAAGCTTGTAGGTCAGCCCACATGCACGCAACACAAAATATTCCATGGCACACATCAATAAGCACACATTAAAAAGTGCATGTAGTCCACTGACTACTAGACTATTCATAAGGTCAGCACGTGCACACATTAATTAGATCACGTACCTGGATTTATAATGCTCAGTTTTCATTGACAATGTAAAAAGAAAATAATCTACCAAGATATATATGTCAGCTAAACCGGTGGTTCTCAACCTTTTTTCAGTTAATTTTTTTTTAATTCAAGTACCCCCTAATCAGAGCAAAGCATTTTTGGTTGAAAAAAAGACATAAAGAAGTCAAATAGAGCACTATGTCATCAGTTTCTGATTTATTAAATTGTATAACAGTGCAAAATATTGCTCATTTGTAGTGGTCTTTCTTGAACTATTTGGAAAAAAAGATAGGTTTTTATTTATATTTATAAAGGATTTTTGAATTGTTGCTATTTTTAGAATATTTAAAAAAAATCTCACATACCCCTTGGCATACCTTCAAGTACCCCCAGGGGTACGCGTACCCCCATTTGAGAACCACTGAGCTAAACAACGTGTGCAAACACTAAAATTGCATGTACTAGACTATCAGTGGGCGGGTTACGTGTGCTCTACTAATACTGTGTGTACAAACTGATAACTGGTGCAGACCGCCCTATTTAAATCAGTTTTTGCGTGTACTTATCCGGCTTCCACCATGAAAATACTTGTTTACTGCACACACATGTTGTTATCACCTGTGGTGTTTTTTCTGTCTGTTTTAGAAGCAGCCCTGCAGTGCGATCTACAACAGGACCCACTTTTTTAGCGCATCGACGGTGCGCCCACAGAAGTATCAGTGCAAGTGTGCGCTGGTATGTTGGAGACGCAAGAAAATGCTTCTTGCAAGAAGTATGTTTTCATATAGAAGACATGTTAAAGGCATCATATTATTTTTTCTATTTTTTTTTTAACTTAACCTAATTTGTTTAAGGGCAGCACGGTGGAAGAGGGGTTAGTGCGTCTGCCTCACAATACGAAGGTCCTGAGTAGTCGTGAGTTCAATCCCGGCCTTGGGATCTTTCTGTGTGGAGTTAGCATGTTCTCCCCGTGACTGCGTGGGTTCCCTCCGGGTACTCCGGCTTCCTCCCACCTCCAAAGACATGCACCTGGGGATAGGTTGATTGGCAACACTAAATTGGCCCTAGTGTGTGAATATGAGTGTGAATGTTGTCTGTCTATCTGTGTTGGCCCTGCGATGAGGTGGCGACTTGTCCAGGGTGCACCCCGCCTTCCGCCCGATTGTAGCTGAGATAGGCTCCAGCGCCCCCGCGACCCCGAAGGGAATAAGCGGTAGAAAATGGATGGATGAATGAATGGATAATTTGTTTAACACAATTTGCATACATTTTGTTTTACAGACCTATTTGTAAGCCAAACCTTTGCTTCTTTTTAAAACAAGCCGTTTTGAGAGGCAGAGTTGTTAGATGAAAATGAACCCCTCCTCACCACACCCCATCACACTGAGTCAGCATTCAGACCCTGGCAGAAATGTTATGTGGTTAATTAAGAGTTGCACAATATCGGAATATCGGATATCGGCAAAAAAGCCATTATCGGACATCTCTACTTATTAGATTTGTAGGTGTACCTAATGTTGTGGTCAATGAGTATATATGAGCATATACCTGGCTATTTCATGTATCACTTTATACTGTACACATTCATCATGGAACCCTTCAGTGCTACAAAGCAGAACCCCAATCAACACATTACTGTGAAGTAATTGTTGTTGAGATGGCATGCCTGTTGGTGCATTGTTTGCTGTCATTAAGACATTTATGGTACAGTTTCTGAGCCCAAGACAAATGTCTTGAAATAGTACAATACAGCATATTGTATTGTATTGTATTTCAATAATATATACAACATTATTACATTGGAACCTCGATTCACGAACGCCTTTATTTGCGTTCTTTCCTGTTTACGAACGTTTACGCAGGGGTCCCCAAACTTTTTAAATGACATCACTCAAAATGGCCCCCTACGTCACATCCTGTTTACATCCTGTACACACAGACGCATTCATTTCGAAGAGATTCGAGGTTTGCTGCACTTTTGACAAGTTTATTTCCACAATTGTCGTACATTGCGTCGGTCAATGCTGTATAAACCTGTCTTAGAGATCACTTTGAGTGATCAGAAACGCTTTAAATGTGTCCAAAGTGTCAGTCTTGCTGTATAGCTTCGGGTTGCTAGACAAGCTGTACACCTAGCATTTTAGTTAGTGAGCCTGCGGCTTAGGGACCCTTTAGTTCGAGGATTTTTTTAGCAAAAGTGGATTTTTTTCTGCAGCAATAAGTCTTTATTTGTGATAAGACCGAAAGAAATGCCACAACTGACCTTTATTACAGCAAAGGAGAAGGCACTACTGGGACATGAGCCAATGAAGGATCGCCTCACACTGCTAGTTTGTGCTAATGCTAGCAGTGACTATATAAAGCCATTGCTTGTTCGTAACTTTGTAACTTCGAATTTGTAAGAGTGTTCAACAATGCCACAAATATTCCGAAACACAAGGTAAAATGATTTTCATTTTTTTTGTTTTGGAGAGAACCAATGAGACTTGTGTGCGTGTTGACATTTAAGCTTGCTGTATTGTTGTTGTGTTTTGTGGATAGAAAAAGAGATTATGTCCTTGTTATAAAGTTAAAGTACCACTGATTGTCACACACACACTAGGTGTGGTGAGATTATCCTCTGCATTTGACCCATCACCCTCACCCCGTGGGAGGTGAGGGGAGCAGTGACCAGCAGCGGTGGCCGCGCCCTGGAATCATTTTGGTGATTTAATCCACAATTCCAACCCTTGATGCTGAATGCCAAGCAGGGAGGTAATGGGTCCCATTTTTGTAGTCTTTGGTATGACTCGGCCGGGGTTTGAACTCACGACCTACCGATCTCAGGGCGGACACTCCAACCACTACGCTATGTTTAGGGGTGGGGGAAAAAAAACGATTCGAATTCAAATCGCGATTCTCACGTTGTACGATTCAGTATCGATTCTCATTTTTCAAAAATCTATTTTTATTTGTATTATTATTTTTTATTTATTTTATTTTTATTCTTTTTATTAATCAATCCAACAAAATAATACAAAGCAATACCATAACAATGCAATCCAATTCCAAAACTAAACCCGACCAAGCAACACTCAGAAATGCAATAAACAGAGCAATTGAGAGGAGACAAACACGACACAGAACAATCCAAAAGTAGTGAAACAAAAATTAATATTATCAAAAACAGTATCAATATTAGTAACAATTTCAACATAGCAGTGATTAAAAATCCCTAATTGACATTATCATTAGACATTTATAAAAAAAAATTAAAAAAAGAACAATAGTGTAACAGTGGCTTACACTTGCATCGCATCTCATAAGATTGACAACACACTGTGTCCAATATTTTCACAAAGATAAAATAAGTCATATTTTTGGTTCATTTAATAGTTAAAACAAATTTACATTGTTGCAATCAGTTGATAAAACATTGTCCTTTACAATTATAAAAGCTTTTTACAAAAATCTACTACTCTGCTTGCATGTCAGCAGACTGGGGTAGATCCTGCTGAAATCCTATGTACTGAATGAATAGAGAATTGTTTTGAATCGGAAAAATATCGTTTTTGAATTGAGAATCGCGTTGAATCGAAAAAATCGATTTATAATCGAATCGTGACCCAAGAATCGATATTGAATCGAATCGTGGTACACCCAAAGATTCGCAGCCCTAGTTATGTTGCTTTGTGATACAGTATATAATATATATGGAAAAAACACACAGAGGCTATTTCAGCCCTAGAGGTCTGTTTCAGACGTTTCCCTGCTCTTCAGGGGAGTTTATAAATTATATATACTGTATATACTGTATGTATATCAAACTGTAGAGATTTTAATAAAATAGAGACTTTTGATTCTTATGAGGAACTCTGCTTCACAATATGAACTTATCGGTTTGTGAAGTAAATTATATTAATAACATATGGCTTTTTCTCTAGCGACTTAATCCACTTTACACAGTGAACACATCGCTCTTCGTAAATCGAGGTTCCACCGTATTGACGTTTAATACTGTCAAGTCAAATCATGTTAGATAATAGACACAAATGACCCAATGGATTTTAATGACTAAAAAATAAAACAATAATGGTCACACAGGGGTTTGGGGCAGCTCTACTTTGAAAAAGTGAATTTTATTAAACAAATAAATGCACTTTCCGTCAAAAGACGCCAAAGAGAGACTTGCACACCCAAACCCCAGTGAATGTTCAAGCAAAAGGATGGGAAACCCACAGACATGAAGAAAGAAAGAAATGGACAGGAAACCAACCTCGAATGAACCGCTCACCTTCTGGAGGCTGCGGCTGCTGCTGGTCCTGCAGGATTTTCCGACGCCGCGCCTCCACCACTGGGTTCTCATACTGTGTCTTCCTGTTTATATGACTAACACAGAGGGACAGAGGTTGCTAAGAATTGACAGCTAGTGTGCAGTAAGCTGTATTTATAAGAGAAGGCAGGCTAATTTCCTGTGAGGTGATGTGCCAACAAGGTGATTTACTTACTCGACATAGTAAATGCCATACACCGGGTCGTCTATCCTCTCCCATCCTGGCGGCAGCTCTGAAATAAACAAAACACAGAGCATAAAATATCAACAGCACCCAACTCCCAGTGTTTTGTAGGGCTGCATGGGTTTTCAGTTTGTAACAATAATCCGTCTGTCTCTATGGGCACAGCAAAATAATAAATCAGATACAACAAATATTTTGTAATTAATATTATTCGTCATGTGGTGAACTGAATAATATGTTGTTTAGATATTTTGTGAAGCATAAACAAAATTAAATAAACTAACTCTCTTCAACTGTGACTTGATGAGCACATTCAATAATGATGCATTCGTCTCACTTTTCCTCCTCGCTGTATTTGATTCCACACAGAGGATTTCCCCACCTTTGTTACATTGGTCCAGTAAATAGGTTTAACGAGACTGCATTTTACTATCAAAACTGTCTGCCTCTCAGCACCCAGCTACAATAAAGACAGACAATAAATGTTATTTAAATACTCAGATCTTCTACCATTACCAACAGGTTAATCAGCAACACAACCTTTTTATGTCAAGCAAAATTGTCTATAAAACCTTTGAATTTAAAAACACACTGTTCAAAAAAATAAAATAAAATACTTTTAGTCAAAATGTGGTTTTGTGTGACTTTTCACAGTATGAGCTGTGACTCCCTCCCTGGGGCTAGATAAACATATAAAATAGAATAGGATGAGATACACTTTATTTATCCCACGATTGGGAAAATACATTGATGCCATAACAAAACCTACTTGCATAGTTACTATTTTCAGCGTTGGCTTTGCATGGTTTGTCAATTAGCAGGGGCATCACTACGTTTTAAGAACAGGGGAGAACAGGAGATATACATGATGCGAGTGTGCAATGCACACGGGTGAACATTTTTTGCACTTGCAAAATCTTTTTGCTCACAACTTTTTGGCACTGTATTAGAATTACACAACAAACACTGAAGACATCTAAATGGTTGAAACTGGAACTGAAAGAAAGCTTTAGTCATCTTTGTTAAGCATAAGATGGCCCAACATAAGGACAGTGTTGTTGCATGGAAAAGCTACTAGGCAACATGTAAACGGGGAAACTTTGCACAGATGATTGCAGTGTAAATGAACTTGCAAAGCACTACAGAGTTGACCCTGAAAACAGAAGAGGTTCTGGGTGGAAATAAACTTTTTCAGATTTGCAGTAATGTGGGCGCAGGTGGAACGGATTTTCATGTGTCTGAGCAAACGCAAAAACTCCCTGTGCATTATGCCCCTCCAAAATAGGCCTAACGACACCCATGTTAATTAGCGAGCTAAATAACTAAAAAAAAACAGTTTTCAGATTTTCATTAAACATTCAGGAAATGTGTGAAAATGAATAAGCAACAGCTATTGATAGCTCAAAAAGTTATGGTCAGATTTTAATCTAATTTTCAAAAAATATTTTGAAAATAAAAATTTTGGGGCTGATTAATTTCACGGATGAATCATTCACTTTTTCATTCACTTTTTCCTTCAACAACAACAACCCAACTATTCACAGCAGACTTCATGAGAGACAACAAAGACTACTTTGGGGCAGATTATGATCCAGAACATTGTATTTTTTGCCTGGGCATAAGGAGGATGAGCAACAGGTTTGAGAAGTGTGCTAAACAGATGCAGCTTTAGTGAAACACTATAGCATCATGTAGCAGTATTGCTAAGTGCTAAACAAGAAATACAATACGGACATAATAAAACAAACATTTACTGTACGATGTCTGCTCTCACTGGAATGCCAACTGATGGCTAGCTCATATCTTCCCGTTTAGATGAAGAATTGATAATAATCCCCACAGAGGGTTAAAAAAAGGTTGCCCCAAACAAGCGTTTTTTTTTTTTCAGTCTTTATCGCCAAAAGTTAAAGTTAACCAACTTCTTGGTTGATGGCCACAACCTCCTATAATCCAAGTGAGAGGCATGTTTTTTAATCTAGAAATAACTTTCACCAATTTCGCGGCAAAGCAACAGCAGCAGCTGGTCACCGGCTTTTTTATATACTGTGAAGGGTTGGAACTGGGGGTTAAATCACCAAAAAATGATTCCCGGGCGTGGCCACCGCTGATACTCACTGCTCCCATCACCTCCCAGGGGGTGATCAAGGGTGATGGGTCAAATGCAGAGAATAATTTCACCACACCTAGTGTGTGTGTGACAATCATTGGTACTTTTTAATTATGTTCTTCACTGCTTGTATCTTTCTCCATTCACCTCGCATCCGACGGTTTGCGCACAATCTCTGCAATACCTTGCTTCTGATTCTGATACAAAACAGAGTCATCCTACCTAGATCACTCTCCAGGTCTTCTGTATGTATCCTCTCTTCTCCAAGGTGAAAGCAGGATTAAAGAAATAAAAACAAAATGAAGAACAGAAGGGGGATGAGGAGTAAAGTGAGAATCAGGTGGGACAGTAACAAAACGGGATCAAATGAAGAATGACATGACAGTCAAGATGGAGGAAATATAAGGAAAGAGAAAGCCCTTAGAAAGTCACAACAACAAGGTGCAGCATCATTTGAAAATGTAAACTAGACTGCTGTTATGCTACTTTCATCTTTGCCACTTGATGGTGCAATTTCACAATATGCACTTCCTAGTAAATTACTGATCTTCCTCAAATGTCACTAGGACAGCGTGCACCTGTCCACTTCTTACATTTTGATAAAAAACAGAAAGGGCACTAATAATAAGAATACTCTAAAAAAGAACAAAAAGATGTGTGACAGCTTACCATCATCGTCACACTCTTCCAGAGGCCGAGAGGCTTTGTCTCTACACCGAGGATCCAGCCATGATGTGGTCTTTGTGTTGTGGCTGTAAGAACACAGAGTAGACAAGAACATATATCAAAACAGCCTTTCAAAATAAAGCACAGTAGAAGCACATACATGTCAATAACAATTTAAATTTGAACCAGGATTGCATATTTATTAAGGACTCTGGGCCTCTGCTGCACAGAAAATAAAGATAAAACAACATACAGGATATGTACACAAACAATCCCCTGACTTTTCCTTCAATTGTAAAAAGAAACAATAGTGATTGTAAAAATGAACATACAAGCTCTTTAAATGCACAGCCATGTCCTGGTGGTGTGCCTTTGTTGTGCTGCAGAGAGGACAGAGAGGTGGAGGTAGTCAGGTGATCAGAGTGTGATCTCCTTTAGAGATCGACACATGCAGGGATAAATAGGAAAGCAGTGGCACCGGGAGGGCCGGGCAGGTCTTACAACCTCATCATGGGGAGGACAAGCCACCGGACGTGCAAAATAGATCAAATACTACACACTGACTACTTTGTGAGCTATTGCAAGTACAGTGGTACCTCGGTTTTTGTTATTAATCCATTCCAAAGAGACAGTTGAATCGTAAAAAAACCCACAAAAAAATAGGAAACAATGTAAATCCAATTAATCTGTTTCAAACACTCAAAAATGTCAACCTAAAACCATTTTTAGAGAGAATGATTGTATTTTTACACGCAGAAAAAAATGCAAAATGCATATAGATGAAAGATGAATGTGATAATTTAGGATTCTTGACAGCAAAAAAAGACAAGGGAGGAGAGAAGGTGGGTTAACCCCCCAAACACTGCCTCTGTACTTTTCTACAACTTCTTTCTGGAATTCAACAGTGTTTCTCACCTTATTTATCAAAATTGTGGCACTCTTGTTATATCCAAGAACGAACGGACGTCTCTTTGCTCAACGTTTTAACTTGGACTCAACTAAGGTAATCACACGCATGCACGAGACAGCGTTACGGCACAACACGTAACACTTCACAGCTCGTTTTGCAAAGAGAAGGTCAGTTTTATGTACGGCCATTAAAATGCTAAAAAAACAAGGAAGGGGAGTATTCTCGACGAAAAGTACTATCTACTCGCTGCTCTGAGCAAAATATTGCAGCCAGTTTGACTAGGTGTCGGAACTTGTCTCAGACATGAGTCGTAGAAAACATTTAATTCATACATTGACCTGATTTTAATTTTATTCTATGCTTTAGTGGCAAAATGCAGATCGGTGTCACATGGATGTGAAAAGTACACACCGAGTAGTGTTTTGTGTGGCACGAGTGCACAGAGCGGAGTCTGTGCAGTCATAAAGATTAAGTTTTGCGCCGACAGGGCTGGCGGACGTCCACTTTGAATAAGGCCGTACCTCTGCGGACGACGCTTCGTGCATGTTCCGTCCGAGTACGTTTGGGCCTTTGCTTGTGCCTGGACGCACCACTCTCCTTTAAATCAGCAAGGAATACAAGGTGGAACTAATCTTTGAAGCAATGCCGGGTGCATTTAAAGCGGTGGACCTCTAGCAGCGCTTGCAGCTATTATTGTTGTGCAAGACCAGGCTCTCTACGAAACTATGGGGGAGAGCTGGTAAGCACCATTTACCCCTTGTTGGCTAATATAGACGAGCACTGTTGTGCATTCAGTGACACTCTGGAAACACAGACTTTAAGGCCTTATTGACTTCAGTTGGGTTATCAACATGTATGCAACAACTTGTACTGGCTCTATAGTGGTTTGCAGCCATTCCCTAATTACAAAAAAAGCACTGAGACTGAACCACCAACGTGTGTTTAATCGTACTAAAACTGAGACTGTGTAATATAACCAAGACGTAATTTTGGTCAACATTTTCTTCAATATCAAATCATACTAAAACCGGTGCGCATGAAAACCGAGGTTCTGTCACTACCCGATCCACTGAGTTACTTGATGTGTTGGCGCATGCACAAACATAACAACTTCCTGCTGTTGTCCTACAGTTTTTAAGACTTTGTTGAAAATATATTTTTTTAAATGCACGTGCATTTAAAGTAGTTGAATCAAGAAAACATTTTTGGGATAATGTTGAACTTCGGGTATTACCATAAAATGCAAGCTTTTTTAATTATGAGTCTGACAATGTGACCACCAGTATGCCACAGAAGTCCAAGCTAAGATAAAAATGGATGCTTCAAATGTGAATAATGAACAATGATGTTAACATTTTAAAGTGTAGTTGTTGACTATTTAAGGTTATCAGTAGATACTTTTGCAAACCAGTTGTAAAAATAAATGGTAAAATGCCTGTATTTTGGAAAAACTGTCGGAAGGGGATTGACTGACTTTTGGCGCATGCGCAAACCGATCCATTAGCTCAGTGGATCGGTGACAGGTACCACTGTATTTCAAAAAGTGAATCCATGCTGTTACACTGTGAGGTGTTTCAGGCTGCGACACATACTCTATGAAGTAAAGTTCTCCATTCTCGGTGTACGCCATCTCCCAGTTTTCAGGCAACGGCCCCAGGGCATCTTCCGGGGAAACTTGCGGCTCTGCCAGGGTCTGCTGCCCACTTTCTGCAGTGGCGATGGCCGCATTGTTCAGACCACAGGGAGGAGCATTGTCACGTGTGGTGTATGGCCGGAGGATGCCGCCGCGGCTCTCATCCTGGTCGCTAGGGTTACCTGCACACAACAAAGGAGAGGGGAAGAGACTACGCACTAAGGAACCTGGGCAACAAAACGGGCACAACATGGAACAACAACATAGAAGAACAAAAGATAGTTTATGTCACAAAAAAGCCAGAAAAGAACAGAAGAAATAAGCAACCCTTCAAACCCTTATCCTTCCCCAGCCCCCTTACCCTAAAATAGTTTCTTGATCATTTATAGTGTACTGAAAGGATCCCAAAAATATGCACATTTTGCTACCAACAATCTTATCCAAACTATATACCTCTCCCCCTTATAAATGGTGGCTTTTCCAGCCTCCACCATCACACATTTCCCAGCCCAGGCCAGACTTCTGTGCTCCTTTCAAGCCTGATCAAATGCTAATACAACACTCTGGCAAGTGGACACAGGGAGGGGATGCATCCACAGTATCAAAAAATAATAATTTTTTAGTAGAGCTCACAAAAGATTGCATAGCTTTGAAAGACTGGGAAATATGGATCATATGGATAAGTTTGTCTCTTTAAATGCACATGAAGAACCACCTTTGCAATACAATTTGGTAAACAAATGTTTGCTTTGAAAACAATTGGGCCACAAGATTGCCCCTCCTTGCAGGCAGATGGCAGTGTTTGGAGGCTCGCATGCAAAGAAATCAGCTTCACAAAGACATGATGTAACCGCTAGACATAGAGAAGATCACAAACACGAACATTATCTCCCTCTAACTGTGTTCCTGCACTCTGAGGAATGGACACACACACACTGCTTTAACATGGAAATGATAACAAAAGCGCACGAAGACAGAAAAATAGACGAGGAGGCTAAGAAACGTGCTGCAACGCTCTCACCTGTAAAAGTGTTGTTCATTTCCGAGGCCTGGTCGTCATCGTCGTCGTCAGCAGGCACTACTCGGACGCTTTGCATGTCATTGTAGGACTTGGTGCGCTTCGGGGTGGACTGCTGGGAGCCTGCATATCCAAGAATCACTGTCCCAATGATAGGCTGCCTCGGCGGCTTGGGGGTCCCATAATAGTTACCTAGGCAACGAGAAGGACATTAGCATGCTTGAGAGAGATGCAGGAGGGAGAAGGAGAAAGTGATAACAGGCCGAGGCTCAAGAACAGGCGAGAGTGTGTGCAGAAATATACAGTAGTTTGATCTTGCAGAAATATATAGCTTGCCGAAGAAGGATCTATGAATACTCCTAATCTAATGCTGAGTAAAAAGGATACAAAGCAGGATCACAGTTCAGCTGCACATCAAAGCCCAGATTTGTATAATTTTTCTGAACTACCGGTATATGTGCATTTGACAAACATACTTAGTATCAGTACAGAACCAAAAATAAGATACACTGAATTTAACATATTCTCTTTTGTCTTGAAATTAAACAGAGACAACTCAATTATTTGATTTTGAGCTAAGGCTACAATTATTGATAATCATCTAATCAGACATGAAGCTTAGTAATTGGATCCATGAAAGCAAAAAAGGGTATTATTGGATTTTATCATCCAAAGAGTATTATATTCAGATAATGTTTGAGGTTTGAGTTCATAGTACCTTCTTTTTCTTTCTCAACACTGCTGACTAGGGATGTGACGACATCAAAATCGCACGGTATGATATTGTCAAGGTATTAAAGCCAAAAACCGATACAATATTTTTTTGGAATTAAATAAAAATAAAAAAAGACTTAGTAAAAAAGCCATTGTGTGTAAAATGAACTGGCAGGAATGTTTAGATATACACACTTGATGTCATTGAAAACAAACATAATGCTCAAATGTTTTAATTATATTTACTACCTTGTTTTTCGGACCATAGGGTGCACATGATTATAAGGCGCATTAAAGGGGTATTAATATAATTTGTTTTGTCAATTTAAAAAAAACTTCCTTGTGGTCTACATAACATGTAATCGTGTTTCTTTGGTCAAAATGTTGCATAAACTATGTTTTACAGACCATCTTCAAGTCGCTTTCTGACAGTCTCTTCAGGACGCGCCGTTTTGTGGGCCTTCTTGTTTACGTGGCTCTACTTCGACAGTGTCTTCTCCCCGTTATCTTCGTTGCACCGGTAGTTTTTAGTGCTTCTAAAGCAAGTTTACTGACAGATATATGTTAGAACTGTATGCTACTTTGTATTAGAAATGGGGAATGAATGCCTTACAACAAGAGGATAGAGAAAAAGGAGATAATTGTCTACGTATGGCACGCATTACAATGGTGGACGCATGCAAATTTTCTGAATTTATGCAGATCCAAAATACACATCAGCATGTACCAATGGGTAAAAAAAAAAAGTTTTTGCTTAATATTGCGAAACAAAACGCCAAATATGTGTCCTAATAGGTGCCACTTTCGGGTCCTTACAAACACACCAAAATAACACCCGTATGTTGAAGCACAGTACGTCTGACTAATGCTCCGACAATCCATCAAGCGTTGCAGCTTCGTAGCTCACTAAAGTCGTACTAAAATATTTTGACAGATTTTTGAGGGCCGTGTGTAATGTTCTATATTCTCAATGAAACATCAAAGTTTTGATGTTGCCTGCTTATCAGTGGCCTTGTGGTTAGAGTGTCCGCCCTGAGATCGGTAGGTCGTGAGTTCAAACCCCGGCCAAGTCATACCAAAGACTATCAAAATGGGACCCATTACCTCCCTGCTTAACACTCAGCATCAAGGGTTGGAATTGGGGGTTAAATAACAAAAATGATTACTGAGCGCAGCCACCGCTGCTGCTCACTGCTCCCCTCACCTCCCAGGGGGTAATCAAGGGTGATGGGTCAAATGCAGAGAATAATTTCACCACACCTAGTGTGTGTGTGTGACAAACATTGGTACTTTAACTTTTTAACTTTATCGGTACTTACTAGCGTCATTTATTATCCACACTCTAATGTGTGATTGCCATCTACCGGTCACACTTATCATTACACCACGTACCAAATAAAATTGCTTTAATTAATACGTACATTAGGCACACTGAGTTATAAGGCGCACTGTCAATTTTTGAGAAAATGAAAGGATTTTAAGTGCGCCTTATAGTCCGAAAAATACGGTACTACAAACATGTACTTTTAAGTGCAAATAATTGTGCGAAAATATCCACTGTTTCAAGCAAATATAAAAAAAACAACTTACAGTTCAGTGTCTTTAAAGTGACAATGTAAACATACAGTGTAACAAGTGTTCAACTTTACTTTCTGGTAAGTCCTTTGCAGTAGACATTTATAATTATTTCTGTCAGTTTGGAAAATGCTGTTTCTCTGAAAAGTTAACTGACAATATAACTTTTAATAATGTAAATGCCTTAAAAATGTATGTTTAGCTTCGCTGGCTTCATATATCTTTTCTGAGTGACAGTTTGTCAAGTAACTTCTAATATTACACGCGGTGTGCAATGTCCGCGCTCCCCTGGACCTTTTCCTTCCACGGCGGTGGGCCGTGACCCAGTCTGTGTTGCCTTTGGAAATGCACAAAACAAAGGTAGCGCTTAAGTACGCAGACTTTATTAACTCCGCCAAAAAGGTTATGTTTTCGCCAGTTAAAAACATAACTCAAACATTTATGGATGGATGTTGATGAAATGTTACAAAAATGTCCATAAAAAACAATTCTTCTTACTACGAACACACGTCTTCCACATGCTTCTTCTTTTCTCCCCTTTACGGCGTCCCACAGTACGCAGAGAAATATAGGAGATGTAGTTCATTTTTAGATACAAAAGCGGCCAAGTTATGTTTGACACGGTCACAGGTCACGGCACTATTGTGAGTATTTTGAAAGCGCAATACCACGGTACCTACAATACCGCGACAACCCTTTGCAGCTTAACTTAACATTAAGACAACAGGAAACAGAGAAATGTTAAGCTTGGCCCTGACAAAAACAGACATGATGACATCCATCCATCCATCCATCCATCCATTTTTCTACCGCTTGTTCCTTCGGGGTCGCGGGGGGTGCTGGAGCCTATCTCAGCTGCATTCGGGCGGAAGGCGGGGTACACCCTGGACAAGTTGCCACCTCATCACAGGGCCAACACAGATAGACAGACAACATTCACACTCACATTCACACACTAGGGCCAATTTAGTGTTGCCAATCAACCTATCCCCAGGTGCATGTTTTTGGAGGTGGGAGGAAGCCGGAGTACCCGGAGGGAACCCACGCAGTCACGGGGAGAACATGTGCGGGTTAACGGGCTCTGGAGGTGGTGGTGGGCTAGTTCAGACAGAGCCAAAAGTAAAACTAAGGTTTGAAGTCTTCAGTTTCTAATCTGTCAATCTATCCCAGGGGTCGGCAACCCGCGGCTCCGGAGCCGCATGCGGCTCTTTGATCACTCTGTTGCGGCTCAGCTGCATACTTGCCGACCCCCCCGATTTTCTCGGGAGACTTCCGGATTTCAGTGCCTCTCGCAGAATACTCCCGGGATTAATATTCTCCGAATTTCACCCTTACATTAATGGTAACGGCGTGCCATGATGGTACAACATTTAGCACCTTCTATAATCTGCATTAACAGCGTGCCAGATCAGCTTCTTGACATGTGCATTTTCAGCTTGCACACGTAAGTGACAGCAAAAAGCCACACAGGTTACACTGACGGTGGCCATATAAAACAACTTTAACACTCTTACTAATAATACGCCACACTTTGAACCAAAACCAAACAAGAATGACAAACCCATTTCGGGAGAACATCCGCACCGTAACATAACATAAACACAACAGAACAAATACCCAGAATCCCATGCAGCCCTGACTCTTCCGGGCTACATTATACAGCCCTGATACCACCAAACCCCGCCCCCACCCCAACCCTGCTCCCTCACACATCAACCCCCCCCCCCCCCCCCCCCCCCCCCCCCGCCCTCTGTGCGTCGGTTGAGGTGGGCGGGGTTTGGTAGCGGGGGTGTATAATGTAGCCCGGAAGAGTTAGGGCTGCATGGGATTCTGGGTATTTGTTCTGTTGTGTTTGTGTTGTGTTACGGTGCAAATGTTCTCCCGAAATGTGTTTGTCATTCTTGTTTGGTGTGGGTTCACAGTGTGGCGCATTATTAGTAAGAGTGTTAAAGTTTTTTATACCGCCACCGTCAGTGTAACCTGTGTGGTTGTTGACCAAGTATGCCTTGCTGTCACTTACGTGAGCAAGCAGAAGCCCCATACAACGTGTGGCTGGTCGGCACTCTGGTTGTAGTGGGCGCTAAATGCTTTACCATCACGGCACGTTCGAGAGAACAGTTGCCCTGATATTCGTAGTCTGTCGAAAAAATCGGGATTGTTGACAAGTATGACACTGTCGAGCGCCATTCATATAAAACTCGCGGGCCGCACTAACATTCAATTTACATATTGAGGTGTGGGGCGCGTGTCTGAGACCCTTTGACTTATACATAGCACAAAGCAAAAAAGAAAACTTTGTTTGCAGTGTTATTTCATTTTAAATTTCAAAATAATTTTGTGGCTCCCATTGTTTTCTTTAATTTGTGAAACTGGTCAAAATGGCTCTTTGAGTGGTAAAGGTTGCCGACCCCTGATCTACCCTAACATCTAATCATCAATTTCTACAAGAATGCTGCAGAACGTTGGTAGATTACCTGAGATTGTGTTTAAAAAAGCATGGCAAATACAATAGCAAGGCTCAACTCAGTAGCACACATTTCCGTTGTGTTTAGTTTAAAATAAAATGCATAATTGTATTTTGTGAACTGAAGGAGGATTAATTTAACAAGGACATTTGGCTGGAGATATGATGTTAGCTGCATTAATAGCTTTGTTAATACTTCATAAAATAATACACTCTGCTCTTGATTGTATTAAAAAGTGAAATATCTTTAAAAACACCCAACACTAAAACTTTGCCTCTGCTTACACAATAATGCTGGGCATTTCTGAAATAATAATAATGAATAAGTTACGCAGAGTTGTGTTTTGTTGGGTCTACAATATTTTGGTGGAACTCAAACTTCACATTACGCTTATCATCTTGGAGCAGAATTTGAGCTTCTCATCATGTTGGAAAATTATCATGAAACTCAGTTTCCAAAGTGATTGTATCATTCTGTTCTTCAAAATGTCACAATACATACTGGAATGTATGTTTCCCTCAATGAACCCCAGCTCCCCAGTCACTCATGCAGCCCTAGACAACGTGGTAACCACCACCTTGCTTAGCTGTGGGCAAGACACAATTATCTTGATATTCATTTGTGTTGCTCAGCTATTGAGAAAAAGTGTTAAGTCATTTTCAGTTGATGCTAGGGATGTTACAATCATGGATTTCTGCTGCCGATTCCGATCATCCCTGAGTGAGATCGGCCGATACAGATCACATGTATTAACTGTAAATTGTTCAGTTTATTTATGTTGAGTGCTATTTACAGCTTAACAACGTCAGCACACTTTTGAACAAATTCTTATTTTCTTGTATTATATAAAATAGTTTTTAGCAAAAACAAAGGCAATTGTATGCAATACCTAAACAAAAAACTACTATTACTCATTGAAATCTTGGTTGTCTACAAAGTTCTCCTATGACCAGGGACTTTTTCTCCCAATAAGCATGAACAAAAACAATAACAAATAATCTTGAGAAAATAAAAATGTCGATGTAATCATTCTAGTATCTGTCATACTGATATAACAGTTGCTGTTATCCATTCCCTCGACCAGTGGTTCTCAAACTTTTTTCACCAAGTACCACCTCAGAAAAGAACTTGGCTCTCCAAGTACCACCATAATGACCAACAATAAAACTCGGTAGCGTAGTAGACCCGAGTATTCATTAAAAAACAAGGCAGAGGTTTTATTTAACATGTATATTTAATAGTTTTGGCCACTGTAACATAACAGACAGTTTGAACAGTAACACTGTGTTTGAATATAGGAAAATAAAACACTGTACTTTAATCAAGTGATTCTTTGGTGTACCACTAGTGGTACATGCACCACAGTTTGAGAATCATTGCTCTTGACTGTTAATAATCTACTTGTTAATTTCCTGTTAATATCTGCTTATTTTCTGCTGTAACATGCTTCCATCTACACTTCTTAAATTTTACTAAGCACTTAATTCTTCTGTTGTTTCTAGTTAGCTTAGCGGCTGGCTTGGCTTGCTTTCTCCTGCTTGCTCTTGGTGTGTAACAGGTTTAGCCTCGTCCTCCAGTGATAATAATACTTGATAATGATACTTAAGATACTAAGAAATGCAGTATATTTTCCCATATTTGAGGTGATTGTTATTAGCTATGGGGAGAAACTCCACACTGTGTATGGAGATGCACAATTAGCTGGGGGACAAAATGTAAACGGTGTGCTCATTTTCTGAGATATTGTAGTTACAGTATTATGAGTGATTTATGTATCAATCAATCAAACTTTATTTATATAGCACTTTTCATGCACAGTGTCACGAAGGGGGGGTCGCAGCTTACTGCGGAGTTCGTTCCCCCAGGATGCAGACGGACCACTACGGACAAGACGTGCAGGTATGAACATGATTTAATCTTCAAAATCAAACACGTACCAAAAACAGAAAACAAGCAGAAGGAACAACGTGCCAATCGCACGGGAAGCTAAGGCTACCACTTAGCACAGGAAGCATAGACTAGGAGACAAGAAATAATAACAAAACAGGGCATATAGCAAACAATGAAGCCAGGCCGACTGACCGGCAAAGGCAGGATTTAATAGTCCCTCTGATTAGTGCTTGGGAAACAGGTGAGCGTCCCAAACACCAATCAGAGACAGGTGGAAACAATAAGCACCCATGGTAACTACAAACAAACTCAAGGGTGCACAAAAAAACAGGAACTGAGGCAGTCCAAAAACCAACAGAACATAACAAAACATTGATCCGGGCCACGGATCATGACAGTCGCCCCTCCTATAGGACAGATTACAGATGTCCACAAAACAAAGCAAGATCAAGCGTCACGGGAGGGCAGAGGGAGGACTTGGTGGTTGGTCGCCAGGCCAGATGTCCCCGAATCCACTGAGGACAAGTCAAGTGGCGGCGGCGAGTGGAACGCCGCTGCAGCAGGCGAGGCGGGCGACCACCGAACGGCAACATTCTTGGCCGTTGAGAAGTTGGACGCGAGTGACGCCAGAACCTCAGCAGCCTTTGAGTTCTACGCCCAAGTTGTGGGCGTCGCTGCTGTCTGCGCCAATGGTGTCCATTAATGGGCCACTGAGGGCTCCGCGTGCCCTCAGTGGCCCATTAGTGGCTGCTTGTGCTGCAGGCCAGCCGGAGGTCGTGATGACGACAATGCTGGAGATGAGGGCGGCGCTGTGGGAAGGCCTGCCGAAGATGGAGGCACCTCTGCAGCAGGAAGAGGGTAGACTCCTTCCCTTTTGATTGTCCATAGTGTCTTTTTCCATCCCCCATCTGAGGTTGTGTGGGAGGGCAAGAGGAAAAAGTCGGTGATGTGGGCGGGGCTTGAGTCACTGGGGGCGGAGCCAAAGTCATTGGGGGCGGGGTTGAGTCCTGGAGGTCAGGGACAAACTTGGTGAGTGGGTCTGTAAAAAAAAGTCTTGATCTCTGACGTCATTCCCAGTGGGCGGGGTGACGTCATTGGTGCGGATCTCCAGTTGACTGACAGCCCAGCCGGTGAACTGTTTGGCAAAATGATGGAGAGGATTACCAAACATCTGAGGGGAAGACTGAGCTGTTTGTGGCCTGCTTCTGTCCGGAGGGGGAGTTTGCGGGAGCGATGCGTCCTGACGGCGAGGCGAAGCCTTTCTGGATGGCTTCTGTCTTCGCCGGCGCGTCCAGTACTGCAGTGCGGCGATGTCCTCGGGCCAAAGGGAGTGGATAGGCACGAGTGAACCACCAGGGCCCAACACCATCTCCTTGAGTTCCTCGGGGGAATAGCGGAGCGTCTCCGCCTCCATCGCCTTTAACACCCTCCACGTACCTGTGTCCATCTCCTCGACTTCTGTTGCGGGGGAACTGTGTGCTGGCTTCATTCTGTCACGACGGGGGGGGTTGCAGCTTACTGCGGTGTTCGTTCCACCGGGATGCAGACGGTCCACTCCGGACAAGGCGTGCAGGTATGAACATGATTTAATCTTCAAAATCAAACACGTACCAAAAAAAGAAAACAAGCAGAAGGAACAACGTGTCGATCGCACAGGAAGCTAAGGCTACCACTTAGCACAGAAAGCATAGACTAGGAGACAAGAAATACTAACGTAACAGGTTGCATATAGCAAACAATGAAGCCAGGCCGACTGACCGGCAAAGGCAGGATTAACTAGTCCCTCTGATTAGTGCTCGGGAAACAGGTGAGCGTCCCAAACACCAATCAAAGACAGGTGGAAACAATAAGCACCCATAGTAACTAAAAACAAACTCAAGGGTGCACAAAAACAGGAACTGAGGAAGTCCAAAAACCAACAGAACATAACAAAACATGATCCGGGCCACGGATCATGACACACAGGCAAATGGCAAACACAAAAAAATAATAAGAAGAAGAGGAGAAGAACATACACACACACATTCACACACAGACACACACACACACGCACACAAACACACACACACAGCACTATTGAAAATAACAACGCAAAAAAAAACCAAGGCATGGCACTGAGGATTTGAGGATAAATGCTACCTTTGAGGCATCCCACGCAGGAGAATAACTAAAATGAACAGCATAAAAAAAAAAAAAAGTATAAAACATATGATAAAATATAAGTAAAAATTTAAATATAAATAACATAAATAATACATTAGTAAGTTAATAAAAACAGAATATTAAGAGAATGATAGGAACATTAATGATTAAGATAGAAAACAACAAAATAAAAAAATTAAAAACGATTATCAGTAAAAAGCCTGATTAAAAAGGTGTGTCTTTAGCCTTTTTTTTTAAAAATGTCAATGCTCTCTGCAGTCCTGAAGCTCTCTGGAAGGCTGTTTCACAGGTGGGGGCCATAGTGGCTAAATGCTGCTTCACCGTGGGTCTTTATTCTGGTATTTGGTAAAGCTAAAAGGCTTGTGCCAGAGGACCTCAGGATCTGCAAGGGTTGATACGATAAAAGCAGGTCAGATAGCTAAGAAGGCGCAAGGCCATAAAGACATTTAAAAAAAAGAACTTTAAAATCGACTCTGATGCAGACGGGGAGTCAATGCAGCGACTTTAAAACTGGCGTAATGTGCTGCCGCTCTGTGGTCCTTGTCCGTACGCGTGCAATTTTGTAATAATATTATGATAATCTTTTTGGGAAGGCCAAATAGCAAGGCATTACAATAGTCTAAACGACATGAAATAAAAGCATGCATTAGCACCTCTGATTTGGCCTCAGAGAGAAACGGGCGGACTCTGGCTAAGTTCTTATGATGATAAAAAAATATTTTTGTAATATTTTTAAAATGTGGGATAAAAGTAAAAAATCATAAACAGATCTTTTGTAGACCGTCAGTTTAAAATCTTGTAATTTAGGAAATTCACGGCCATCCATGACTTGATGTCTACATTGCAGTTAAAAAGGATATCTATTGGTCCCGTGTCATTAGGAGACACGGCAATGTACAACTGTGTATCATCAGCATAACTGTGGAAACTGATTCCGTGTCTCCTCATGACGTCCCCAGAAGGCAGCATATAGAGAATAAAAAGAATGGCACCTAACTATGAGCCTTGAGGGACCCCACATCTTATCTCATGCATCTATACTTACATAAAAACATCTGTCTGTGAGATAAGAGCAGAGCTAGTTAAAACGGCACAGTAAATGTATGTTAGTTATGAGTTAGTTATTAATGAAGCCAGGCTTCCTCATTTTGCTGGATGGTCACAGACTCCTGTGGACATGTTTGTGACATTGTCTGTGTGAAAGGGAGAAGTGTGCCAACACAGAGCTGTGGACCGCTGCCAAGCAGATTAGTGTTGTACCATTTACTCCAAGGCCTAAAAACACACACGGTGTAGCCTTCCAGATAGACATTCACTTCATGCATACATCTAGACAACATGCAGCACATGTTTACACCAAACATGTCAACCTTCCCGTTTTACTTGGAAATTCTGGGAGCCCCGAACTGTGTTTTTGTTTTAATTTGTACTCTGTAACGAAAGCCCTTAATAGGTAGCCCTAAAACAAGGCTTTGTTGTGTTCTTTATGTATGGTAGTGCAATGGTTAGCTCAGTGGTTAGTGGCCTGAATCTGGGTTCAAATTCCAGCATGTGCACATTTTTCATTTATTTTTATTATTACTATTGATTTAATTGTGGTTTGTTGATGAAAATCAAATCCCCTATTTTTTCAGTATCTTTTATAAAAATGTCCAATATGTGCAGTCCAGTTGTTTTATCTTGTTCTTCTGTGACATTTCTGACGCTCATTTGCAAGTATTATATAGTAGACTTTGCATTTAGTTGCAATTCCAAGACTTTGGATGGCAGTAGTCTATAGGCTACAACATGTTGCCTTGCTAGGAAGTAGCATGAAGCTGAATATGTCAGTCTAGTCTTCTATTGAGCCCTACAAAGTTTGTGTGTACTGTAAGTATTGTAGTTATTACACAGTTGCTGTTTGATTGTAACATGCATCTTAGTTGTAGTTATTATTACCACATTCGAAAGTATTGAAATCGCCATATAAAAAGGGTAATGCTAATCAGTAACATGTCTATGGCAAAGCCAATGAACATTTGCATTAAGCACTAAGCACCCACTAAATTTTAGAAGAAACCGCAGACATATATGTTGTTAAATGAGGTATACATTGTGTAATTAATTATTTACACATAAATATATTGTTAATGTTTATATACATACCTTAATTGTTTCCAAAATGTGTCTGTAACACGGCAGTAAAACAGCTGATCAAACAAAACCGAAGTCATTGTAACGGACCCACTAGCTGTGGAAGCTAGCTCTCCAATCAGCTAAACAGGCTCAATAATTCCACAGTGAATTTTTGGTGAATTTACAAAACTGAAACAATACAAAATGAATGCCATTGTAAGTTAATACTACTAACGTAGACACTTGACACATGCTAGCATATTAGCTAATGCTAACGACGGAAGCTTCATTACATTATGATAGCACATACAAATATGCGTGAAAACACTCCTACAGACATCAGACATTGGACAATTTAGTAAGTAAGAATTGTTTTAGTTATACTGTAAAACTTACAAACGTTGCTTGGATTGATGAATGAAGAATCCATACGAGTAGAACTCTATGGACGGCTAGAAGACGGCAATTGTTCTTCCGGTTTAAAGCTCAGTCTAAACAGAAGGGCAATGCAGCACTGCAGCACATGCAGTGAGCGAACTCATCTAAAAGATGGCGCCATAGCACAAACAATAACACACCTAATCAATGTGTTTGCTTGTTTTGTTTTTACTTTTTGCAATATTGCCGTCAGCGAAGCAAAATCCATTAATTAGCCGCACCGTTTTACGAGCCGCTGGGTTCAACGCGTAGAATAAAAGTAGTGGTTTATAGTCTGAAATTTACGGTACTTTGTTTTTTATTGGGCATACTTGCTTTGTATTCATTGAAAATTGCAACATTACAGAGAGACAGTTTTGCAGAGTCTGCTCCGAGTGCTGCTTGAATGATTGTTTCCTCACCAAGTGTTTAGTCTGCAACCAAACGTGACGTCACAAGCAACACAAATACCGAAATATGGCACCGTTTCATTTTACATGAATCGATACCCAGTCTTACCCATGCAATTTAGACTGTGCCTATAAAAGTACCGTATTCGGTCAACATCCCTAGGTATACATAACCCAAATTAGTGTAAGTAAGTTATTTAAAATATGGGACATTGCGGTCACATGTAGCTTGACCCCTGTCTTTTTGTCTACTCTAATTTGAATAAACTGCCATACAACCCGCCTGTTTGTGAGAAAATTGTTGTTATGTATGAATGTTATGCTCGCTGTATCTGTGGTGAATCGGGACACCTGCACAAGTCACACCAAATGTCAGTTACCATCATCATCAGAGTTCCCCTCACCCTCATACGTTCCAATTTCGAGTAGTGTGCCACTCTTTTCAAGTTCTAGAAAGTCCTCCACAGACAGGAAGTTGTAATCCACCCCTGGCACCTCTCCTTTTCGGGGGGCGCGTGTGGTACCTAAAGTCAGGGGGGGGAAATGACAGTTTAGGTGGGTTTCTAGGCCTAAATTAAAAACATATTTTCTTTGCTGTCAAGAAACAGTCAACTCCACTTGCAACTACTCCAGAGATTAAAATCAGTCAGAGGGTTGTCATCTTTTTGAGAAGCACATGAACTAAACAACCCCTTATTGCAATGATTGGCTGGCATTGCCATCAAGCTCTCAGCGCCGCAGAAAACTGCAGCCTGCTTTATCAGACAATAAAATAAAGGTCATGGTGACATGCAAAGCCTGATCTTATTGTAGATCCATTTCTAATTGGTGAGTCTAGAAATAAATAAAAAACATATGCTTAATCTATGATGTGGCTGTGATGCTAAAAGCTACACGTTCTTTATTCTTTTCCATTAGGTATTACCAAAAAAAAAGGGTTTTCGTGTGACCATTGAAAGAATCACAATGAATCCTCACGTTGAAAGAAAATCTGCATTATTTCACTAAGGATGCTGCTTCACTTAACTTTGGTTAATAACTGTAATCTTTTCTTTTTTTTTTTTACTTTATGGAAGTTATCTGAGACCACACTATGGAGATTGGAACTATAATGCCTTTGACTTGACAACAGTGAGATGCAATGAGATGACATGTAAGCTGGTGGACAGAATTAACCACCTGTGGTCAGTGCAGATGTGTTGACATACCCAAATAAACACAATCTGACCTGGCACCACTATTGGATAGACAATTCCCCAAGGATAGTGATGTAAAAAACCCTCCTCTATTTGTTTTCTGCTCAGGATTTGATCAAATTAGATGTTTGTTGGACGTTCAACCCTTTCGTATTCATGTATTTTGTCCTTCCATTAAAAACACTATAATAATCCTTTGCAGTACTGGCGGCAGCCTGGGTGGTACAGCTTTGAGTCCACTCAGCCTCTGCTCAGTTTGCATTTCCGTACGCTCATCCTAGAGTAGAAGTTAGGCTTTGGAATAAAAGCATGCCAGTAAAACACGAATGGTTGCACACACCACTGTGCAGGTGACAACAGCTACAGTTACACAAACAACATTTCTTTAATCCGATCTAAACCTTGTTTGATCGGAATCTAAAATCCACTGTTTACATGGACACTAGATACATTGATCCAGTCATTATGTGCCTATACAGGTGCCAAGCATGTAATCAGAGTAAACCATCTGTGTTGTCTTTTTTAGGAAATAGAAGAAAACACTACTTTTGCCTATGTTGTAAATCAACGATGTGTTGTCAGCACTTCCCGAGCTTGTTCTCTGTTTTTGACCCACTCATTAAAATGTCCTGTTCTCTGGTGCACTGTCTGTTTATATAATTTTTTCAAAATCAATATTTTCATGAACTTGTTTTTTTACAACTTAGTGCTTCTAACCTTTTGACTATCAAAGCATTAAACAATCCTGAGTTCTCTTAAAGGGTTCATATTCTAATTTTTCTATCTACATTTAAAAACTCTTCCTTGTGGTCTACATCAGTGGTCCCCAACCACCGGGCCGCGATTGGTAGCGGGCCGCACAAGAAATAAAAAAAATGTAAAAAGTTATTTTTTATTTTTTAAATTAAATCAACATAAAAAACACAAGATACACTTACAATTAGTGCACCAACCCAAAAAACCTCCCTCCCCCATTTACACTAATTCGCACAAAAGGGTTGTTTCTTTCTGATATTAATATTCTGGCTCCTACATTATATATCAATATAGGTCAATACAGTCTGCAGGGATACAGTCCGTAAGCACACAGATTGTATTTTTTTATGACAAAAAAACAAAACAAAAATACCACCACAACAACATCAACATCACCGGGAAAGATGAGGTCACCTACCTAGGTTCCATTCTAGAGGCTAATCTTTGCTGTGATAAAATGGCAACCAAGGTAATCAAAAAAGTCAACCAACGAACGAGATTTTTCTATAGAATCTCCTCTCTGGTCAACAAAAGCACCATGAAGATTCTAGCGGGAACTCTCATTCAACCCTTTTACGATTACGCATGCACCTCCTGGTACCCCAGTACCTCCAAAACCCTCAAATCTAGACTCCAAACATCCCAGAACAAGCTAGTCAGATTACTTCTAGACCTCCACCCCAGATCCCACCTCACTCCTACCCACTTCTCCAAAATGGGCTGGCTCAGGGTGGAGGACAGAGTAAAACAACTTGCACTGAGCCTAGTCTATAAAATCCGCTACACCTCCCTGATACCAAAGTACATGTCAAACTACTTCCTACTACCGCCATAACCACAACACCAGAGGGAGCTCCACTAACCACGTTAAACCCAGATTCCGATCTAACAAAGGTCTTAACTCATTCTCCTTCTAGGCCACATCAATATGGAATGCACTCCCAACAGGTGTAAAAGAAAGGGCATCTCTATCCTCCTTCAAAACCGCACTAAAAGAACACCTCCAGGCAACTTCAACCCTAAACTAACACCCTCCCTTCCACATCCTTCCTCCCCGGATTGTACATAATCAAATGTAGATACTTATTCTTATGCTTTATTATCTCTCTCTCTATGTCCACTACTTGCTGTACATATCCTACCAAGTCAGTCCTTCACTGTTCCAATGTCCATTTCTCTGATGATGCAATTGTTGATGACTGAAGTGTTGATATCAATCCCCCCCCACCCCTCCACATCCCACACCCCGGATTGTAAATAATGTAAATAATTAAATGTATATACTCTGATGATTGTCTTGTGTGATGGCTGTATTATGTAGATAGTGTATATCTGTATCATGAATCAATTTAAGTTAAACAAGTTGGAAAACTTATTCGGGTGTTACCATTCAGTGGTCAATTGTACGGAATATGTACTGCACTGTGCAATCTACTAATAAAAGTTTCAATCAATCAATCAATCAATCAATCCTTGGGATTTTGTGGGTGGTCTTATTTACGCGCCTCCATTTTGACAGTGCCTTCTCCTTGTCAACTATGTCGTAGTTTTTAGTGCTTCCAAAGTGAGTTTACTGACAGATATAAGTTAGAACTGTATGTTACTTTGAAATAGAAATGGCAACAGTACAGGGTTCATGTGCATGTACGAGCCAGTCTACCCACAACAAGAGGATTGAGAAAAATAAGGAATTTATTGACTACAATAGACTACAAGGGCAGACTCGGGCTAAGGTCTTCCGATAACACTTTACCATATGTGGAGATATCCGCTGACGTCACAATTAGAAAAATATCACAAGTTGGGCAATTTACAAAAGACTCGTTTAGAGTAAGTACGAAGGAAGGCAAGATATTTTTTTTTTTATAAATAACTCTGAGATGCCACCATGGTTTGATTTCAAATCTTCGGGAATTATGCAGATCCCAAATACACAAAAACAATTTGCAATAGGTAATAAAAGTTGGTTTTGCATAATAGATCTTCTTGAACTTTTCTAAAAAGAAAGTTGATAAACGCCCGGCTGTCTCAAAGGCAGAAATGTGTCACACAGACATAGAAAACATCTGCAGCGAAGGTGAATTTTACTCCAGCCACAAAGACAAGATCAGAATGGGTGTGTACAATGATATTGTTCGGAATAAAGATCTGCATTAACCAACCCTCTTGTTTGGAATTAAATGCATTTCTTAATGGACCATTTCAGAGTAAAATCACCCACTTGATTTTATAAGAAGCATTTTTAATCTGATTGGGCCTTTATTCAGATTATTTGTGTCCATTTAAACATTGCTAATAATGCAAGGGGTCACGTTTTTCATTCAATTCAATAGGGATGAACACAAAGCAGAAGTATGCATCTGTGCCAATAAAACCTCATAAATTTGTGTAAACATCTTGACAAAGTGATGGCTTATTATCCTCATATAAAGAAGAGCAGTGTTGGACACACTCATGGCTTTAGTAAGGTTTTTACTATGGATTTTAGTATATCCGACAGAGGAAGAAATGCCGTGAGCTTGCATGAGAAATATCTCAAGCATATTACCCTTTTGTGGTTTAATTTACGCTTTACAACATACAATATTCACAGCATTAGTTGGGTTGGTGGATGGAAATCTCATGTTTTCCTTTATTTACCAGCTATATTTACCATATTTAAAATATCATATGTTGAAAGGTATGCATTGTGGTCTATTCAGGATTAGCAATAAAACTCCAGTTCGACACAAGACCCCAATGTTTACCTCGCCAACGTGCACACTTGCACTCCCTGCATGCACCTGATAATAAGATGCTTACAAGCAGTGCAGTGGTAAAAAAGGCTAATGTGATTTTTTTATGGCTTTTCTACTCTGAATCGTAAAAACACTAAATTGAGGCGATATAGTAGACAAGACCAAGCGTTCAGACAGTGAGGGACTAAACAAACCCCTCACGTGAAACTGAAAAACATAAAGGCTCATCTAACCACTTTGTATTCACCTAAGGGGCTCGAGATGAAAGTGAAGTTGTCTGGGAGTTTGACTGGTAGGACTGGGTGGTCCCGTGGCGGGAGATGCTTCACAGACTTGGCGAGCTCTAATGAAGCCGTCTGCTAAGACAGCGGAACTGTTCTTCCAGGCTATTCCCCAAAGTGGAGGGCTCGGATAAGATGAATAATTTTGGTGTGATTGTATTGTATACTGTTGACAATTAGAAACTTTGAGTGTTGTTATTGTTACATCACCACTTTTTTCGTGAACAACTATTGTCTCAGTCTCATTATTGTGAAGTAATGTCACAAATTGAGAACCTTTGATTGTATCCTACTTATTCTTACATTATGTCACCTCTGTCAATCAATAATTAGGATTCAATTTAATCAAGCAAAATATCAAATCAATTAAAATACTCAATTATGAACTACAGACAAAAACTAAGTATCCAACTGGATTGTCCCCGATAATGTATGTTCTTGCATGTACGAGCCAGTCTGCCCCACAACAGAAGGATAGAGAAAAAGAAGGAAAAAGTTGACTACAATGTCAGACTACAATGGCGGACATATATGGACATATGCCATGACTACACACTTGGAAAAAACTCACAAATTGGTCAAATTTCAGTTTGGAGGAAGTATGAAGGAAGGGTGGCAAGTTTAGAAGGCAAGATTGTGTTATAAATATCTCCGCCATGCCTCCATTTTTGGGACTTATGCAGATTCCAAATACAGAAAAACAGGTAAGAAACAATAGGTAAGAAAAGTTGGTTTCGCATATTTGGTCCCATTTAAACAATGACATATCATTTTCATTTTGTTGGGAAATCGATATTACATTCAAACACCTTAGGCCAAAACATTTAGCATTCAATTGTTTGCAAAATTTTTAAAAAGCAGCTGCAACTACGGCAGTTAAGGTCAAGAATGTGTAAATGCAATGACAATCTCTATAAAGTCTATTGCACATAGTCCGTTTATTGAACTAATAATTAAATATGACAAACAGATTTAGCACTGAGTAATATTACCAGTGGTAATAGCAGACCAACTCCTTGAAAAACTAGATGAAGCAAAGTTTTGTAGAAATTGCGTGTGAATGCTCCAATGCTGAAGCTGAACTGAAATGCTGATAAAATGTATAATGAAGGTAGTAACAGTTTGAATGTGGAAATAATTTAAATGTTGAAGTGCTGAAACATCATTGAAATGCTAATGGAATGTAGGATGAACGTAGAAAAGTGTTGAAGGTTGAACTAGTTTGACTGTTGAAATGGTTTGAATGTTGAAGAGCTGATGCTGAACTGAAATGCTAGTGTAATGTGGAAATGGTTTGAAGGCTGAATTGATTGATTGATTGAAACTTTTATTAGTAGATTGCACAGTACAGTACATATTCCGTACAATTGACCACTAAATGGTAACACCCGAATACGTTTTTCAACTTGTTTAAGTAGGGGTCCACGTTAATCAATTCATAGTAGTAGCAGAAGGTGTACTGAAATTTAGTATAAATATATATAATATAAATGTTGGTAAAGTTAGAAACGTTAAGATACTTGCAAAAAGGTACAAAGCATAACAATCTTTAGCTCTATATTTTTAAAATGACCTAAAATACTAGCATGAGAATTTTGCATGCTTAGCGGATCAGCTATCATACAGCATTTCTAAGATGGCGCCAAGTAACCAAATTCATTATTATAAGGCTAAAAAGTCCAAAAAAAGCTAAAATGGTAGCAAAATATTTTAGCATGCTAATGTTAGTATGCTAACATTAATATAGCTAGCACACTTCTAAAATAGCGCCAAGTAACAAAATTCATGATTATTAGATTAAAAAGTACAAAATTTGCTAAATTGCTTGCCAAAACGTTAGCGTGCTGACAGGAGAACAGTTTGTATATTTCTAAGATGGTCTCAGGTAACAAAGTCCATAACTTTAAGGGTAAAACACTCATAATTAGCTTTAAATGCTACTATAAAACTTTAGCATGCTTACATTAGCATACTAACAGGGGAACAGCTAGCATACTTCTAAGATGGCGCCAAGTAACAATTAAAATCCATGATGATTATGTCAAAATGTAACAAATAGCTAAACTTCTAGTTAAAAAACAAAACAATAGCATGCTAAAGCTAGAATTTTAACATTGACATGCTAACAGGAGAACAATTAGCATACTTCTAAGATGGTGTCAAGTAACGAAATATATGACTTTAAGGGTAAAACATTTATAATTGCCTTAAATGCTAGTATAAAACATTAGCATGCTAATGTTAGCATGGCTAGATTAGCATGCTGACAGGGAAACAGCTAGCATATTTGTAAAATGGTGGCAAATAACAAAATCCATGATTATTGGGTTAAAACAAAATAATTAACTAATTTGCTCACATTAAATGTTAGCATGCTAATATTACCACGCTACCATTGGAACCGTTAGCATAAATCCAAGATTGCGCCATGTGACGAAATTAATGAGCTGAACAGTTTGGTGTTGTAATTGTGTAATTGGTTGAGAAATGTGGGAATTGTGGAACTTGAAAAACCTTTCCTTTCATTTGAATGGGAATTTCAAGGGAATTTGGGAATTTCGGGAAAACCGTGAAATTTTGGAATATGGAAAAGAGCGCACTTGCCCTGAATCAACGGAAGTGGTTGGTTTTGAATTTTTGGAATCGGTCCAGAAATGTTAAATCAGTAACGCCATTGAATTGAGAATTGGTGTTTCTGGAAAATCAGATTTTTGGGGGGACTTAGGGAAGTGTTAGCTTGAAGGTCCAGGACAAGTGGAATGTGTTGGAATTTTTTAATTCGGTCGAGAAATGTGTTCATAAGCTTTTTAATTGGAATATGTGTTACAGAATTCTAGGAATTCCGGAAAAACGGGAAGTTTTTTGGAAACTTTGGAAAAGTCTTAGTTTGAATGTCAGTGATGAGTGGAATGTGTTGATGGTAGAATGATTTGAATCGGTTGAGAAATTAGGGAATTGGGGACTTTGGAACGTTTCTCTATTCATTTGAATGGGAATTTCCTAGAAATTTGGGAAGCTCAGGAAAACCTAGAATTTTCAAAACCATAGATAATATCACAATTGTCCTTGAAGAGATGAATGGGTTGGTGCTTGAATTTTTGTAATCAGTCGCAAAATGCTGACCTGGAATTTGGGGAACATCTGGAATTATTTGGAAAAACAAAATAGGGAACTTTGATGTGCTGAGTATGTGCAATGTTTTGATGGTGGAATGGTTATTATTGGTTGAACATTGTGGACATTGAAACCGAAAGAACAAAGGGTGAAAATATGGCTTTTGAAAACCGGGAATTCCTGGAATTTTTTAAAGTCAGAAAATGTTTTTTATTTAATTTCCAGGATGGTAGAAAGTGTTGTAGGTGGAATGGTTTAAATCGGTTGAAAAATGTGGAAATGTTGGACGTTTGTAAAAAATGACCCATTCATTTTGAATGGGAAACATTTCACGAATTGTGAGAAATCTGGGAAATTTTTGAGATTTGTTCTTAGCAAACACAATTGTGGGCCGAACATTTTGAAGTTGAAACGGTGTGAATCGGATGCACAGGGATGAAGTTCTGACGCACCGAAAAGTGGCGAAATAAGAATAATTATAAAGAAAAAGAATAGATGAAAAATGCTGTAGAATATACACAGGAAGGTTCTCATTCATCCAGATCGTCGTCTTAGGGCGTTCAATCGTTCACAACTGGACTGCTTGGTTTGTCTTGGAAGACGTTTCGCCGCTCATCCGAATAGGCTTCATCAGTTCGTGCTCATAGACTTTGATTGCTCAGATCTAGTCCAAACGGTTGGTGCCGAAACCCCAAAAATGTGTATTCCAAAAACCAGGCGTTTGTGCCTGGGCAAGGATGCTTTCGCCCTAATGCTGCAGAATCTTATATGTGTGAATGCTTGGAACATTCACACTATTAGGCATCAATCAAGAATTTCAATTGACACCTTTTGTCCCCCTGGATCATATCATACCAAGCTGTTTTGGATGATTGGATGCTTCCAACTTTGTGCACAAAATGTGGGTAAATGTGTTACCACATGTAAAGGTCATAAAGACATGCTTACTGTAGATGAGTTTGTTGTAAAGAACTCGAGAACCCTGACATCAAGCCAATCAAACGTTTGATGATGAAATACAACTTTTTGTGAGATTGTGAGACAGTAACTCCTCCCTCACGTCAAACTGACTTCTGACCATACGAATCCTCTTCTTGGTGAATGAGCACATACTTTAATCTATATACAGTTGTGCTCATAAGTTTACATACCCTGGGAGAATTTATGATTTCTTGGCCATTCTTCAGAGAATATGAATGATAACACAAAAACCTTTCTTCCACTCATGCTTAATGGTTGTGTGAAGCTATTTATTGGCAAACAACTGTGTTTACTCTTTTTAAATCAAAATGACAAAAAAAAGTACCCAAATGACCCTGATCAAAAGTTTACATACCCCAGTGACTTTGACCTGAAAACATGCACAAAAGTTGACACAAACAGGTTTGAATGGCTAATCAAAGTTCCAATCCTCACCTGTGACATGTTTGTTTGTAATTAATGTGTGTGTATAAAAGGTCAGTGAGTTTCTGGGCTTCTGACAGACCATTGCATCTTTCATCCAGTGCTGCACAGATGTTTCTGGATTCTGAGTCATGGGTAAGGCAAAAGATTTGTCAAAGGATCTGCGAGAAAAGGTAATTGAACTGCATAAAACAGTTTCAAGATGCAAAATAAGGAGGCACTTGAAGAAAAATGGGCTGCATGATCGAGTCGCCAGAAGAAAGCCATTTCTGTGCAAATGTTGCAAAGTATCCCACCTTACATTACGGCAAACAGCACAGAGACAAGCCTCAAAACTTTTGGAACAAAGTAATTTGGAGTGATGGCTTTCTTCTGGCGACTCGAACATGCAGCCCATTTTTCTTCAAGTGCCTCCTTATTGTGCACCTTGAAACCGCCACACCACAATTTTTCAGAGAGTCCTGTATTTCAGCCGAAGTTATGTGTTGATTTTTCATTGCGTCTCGAACAATTTTCCTGGCAGTTGTGGCTGAAATCTTTGCTGGTCGACCTGAATCCCTCATTTTCCAATTTTTAATCAGCGTTTGAACACTGCTGATTGGCATTCTCAATTCATTGGATAGCTTTTTATACCCCTTTCCTATTTTATGCAGTTTTTCTCGCAGATCCTTGACAAATATTTCGCCTTCCCCATGACTCAGAATCCAGAAACATCTGTGCAGCACTGGATGAAAGATGCAATGGTCTGTCAGAAGACCAGAAACTCACTGACCTTTTATACACAAACATTAATTACAAACAAACATGTCACAGGTGAGGATTGAAACCTTGATTAGCCATTCAAACCTGTTTGTGTCTACTTTTGTGCATGTTATCAGATCAAAGTCACTGGGGTATGTATACTTTTGATCAGGGTCATTTGGGTACTTTTTTTTGTCATTTTGATTTAAAAAGAGTAAACAAAGTTGTTTGCCAATAAATAGCTTCACACAACCATTAAGCATGAGTGGAAGAAAGGTTTTTGTATTATCATTCATATTCTCTGAAGAATGGCCAAGAAATCATACATTCTCCCAGGGTATGTAAACTTATGAGCACAACTGTAGTGTAGTTTAGCCGAGATATACTGCAGATCCATTTTGAGCTATTTAAGGGATGATTCCTGGCCTCACTCAGCCTCAGTTTGAATGCTCTCATTGTGTGACTGAAACATTGTAAAATTTTGTGGAACATTGTTGGGATCATCTTTCTTTTTTCCAGCCAGAGAAACTATGACTGGGCTGTACTCTTGGCACTTGTTCTGGTCAACTAACTCAGCTACAATTATCAGTGGCAGGGGCGCCGCTAGGGATTTTGGGCCCCATGAAAATAATCTTTACAGGGCCCCCAACACAGTGTCATTATTTTTTCTGTATTATAATTTCATCATCATTAGGGACCTCTCTGGGCCCCCCTCCATCATGGGCCCCTAGAATCCGTCTCCTTTACCCGCCCTTTTCGGCGCCCCGATCAGTGGACTATTTATTTTACTGAAAAAGAAGTCACTGTTCTAATGAATGGAAAACTGTTGGAACTCCACCAAATCAAGCTGTGACAATTATTTGTTCTTCAATCATATGATGTCATATGATACTATGAGTATATAAATAATTGTTTTAGGAGAATATAATATGGATAATTGTATATTACTGGGTTTAAATGCTACTTTTAGAGGATGAATGGATGAATGAATGTCAAGGCTGACGACGCAACAAAACAAACCATTCAAAGTAACCTAATAAATAATCAGGTACAACAATTCAGTATTTAATATGCTGAATTCTTAGTTTGGGAATTGTATGATGTCTTCTAACTTGGAGCAACAAAACATAAGAGCAAGTAAATTACTTAACAGAAGAAGTACAATAAATGCAGCAAGTGATACTATACAAATTACACAACAATGAAAAAAATGGCTGATGGCAGTACTGTATCAAAGCTCCTGATAGTGGGTGTTGGCAGCTCCTATTTTCAAACCACAGAGGCATAACCAATGAAGCTTATCAACTGTTGTGAAGTGTCCTGCTGTTGATCCAACAGACATTTGTAAATCTCAAAGCTAAACTAATCCCCTGAGAGCTATCAGGCTAGAGGAACCACATACAGTTCACAGAAAAACAAGCTTCTGTGGTTATTAAATACTGATATTGTTTGTCAAGAAACACATTTAATATGGTGATTGGGATATGCAACACTCATACATACATACATACTGTATCAGACAAAAAAACAACATAATAACAAATACACTTTCACAATATATGCGATAAATACTAGGGATGTCACGGTATGAACATTTCTTATCACGGTTATTGTGACCAAAATGATCACGGTTATTATTATCATCGCAGTATTTTTAAATGTGCTCAACATTTTCAAAAAGTGCTTATACTGAAATATTTCAATTAGGTTTTCTTTTTTTTTTAAACACCAAATAACAAATTCAAAATTATGTATCTTTTATAAGAAACACATTTGTAGATAAGTGTTTCATGTAACTCAAGTAGAAATTAAATGTGCATATGAAAGCAACATAATCATTCTAAACAGAGCAATACGGCAGAAACTAAACAACATAAATAAATACAAATAAATGTGAAAAATGTGCAAGGTGGCATCAGGTATTGTATATGTGTTGGTAGATGATGATGTACCGTAACCGTGGCATCAAACTTGCCCGCTGCACGGCCACTCTGTGAAAAGGTGAAAAGCGAATGTATTATTATTATTATTATTAGATGCTGATTATTATTATAATCATCTGACTGACAAAACACACAGTGACACACTAACCCTAATGTTACTCTTATAAAAACAAAACACGTTGCAGTGATTCTGCTCGGACATTTTTTAACACTAAGTTTTAAAAGTAACGTAAAGTAGCAGCGGTCATTAACAGCACAAAACACATAAACATAAGTACATTTTTTAACAGTGTGTGTTGTGTTCACACACTACTCGCTCTCATTGATAGTGCTCAATAACAAGTAACTTGAGGTAACAATTAGGTGTAACTATAACAACATTTGACAGACAAACTATGACATGTTAATTTCTAAACACTTTCCATCATGCATTCAGCTACAAGTTGACTTACCTTGCACTCAACATGCATATTAGGATGGTGGTTCTGGAGTTGGCTCAGCATGTTTGAAGTGTTGTCTCCCTTCACAGATAATTTTTTCCTGCATTTTCTGCCGATGCTTTACCAATCCAAAACACGTTCAGACTTCAGATTTTCTCAATTTACTAGGAGGGCGAAATCTCAAGGGCGAGGTCCTTTTGTTGTTTTCCGCCCATTGGAAACAGTGCTAAAATGCATTAATAAATGAAGGTTTTTTGATAATTAAAAAATAAATGGTATCACTAACCGTTCGGAATTTTGCTGCGGTTTATCATTATACCGTTTACCGTTACATCTCTAGTTGTAACTAGTTATAACTGAAGTGAATATGATGGATTAGATTTATATAGTGCTTTTCTAGACACTCAAAGGGCTTCACAGAGAAGTGAGAACCCATCATTCATTCACACCTGGTGGTGATAAGCTACATTTGTAGCCACAGCTGCCCTGGGGTAGACTGAAGGAAGCGTGGCTGTCAGTTCGCGCCAACGGCCCCTCCGACCACCACCCATCATTCATTCACCAGTGTGAGCGGCACTGGGGGCAAGGGTGAAGTGTCCTGCCCAAGGACACAACGGCAGTGATTTGGATGGCAAAAGGCGGGGAGCGAACCTGCAACCCTAAAGTTTATAGCATGGCTGCTCTACCCACCACGCCATGCAACCCCAAGTGTTACCTAAGTAATGATCATGTAATCATATTATTTACAATTCAGTTTTAGTATAGACATCCAAAAGTAAACTCTGAGAAAACCAAACAGAGTTCAAGACAAAACAGATTATATAGACTAAATATAACCCAGGTGCATGTTGTTATGTTTTTGCGTGAAAGCACAAAGTTATATCTAGCTTTACTGGGTTATGTATTGAAGACAATTTAAAATACTTTATATGCCTTATGAATGCTATTTTCTACTATATTGTGGTGATTTTACAGGGTTTCCGTGTGAGAAAACAAGTGCTGTGCAAAGTGGGTTTCTGCCAAAAGGTGGAACAACAGAGAAATGAGAAATATGGAAAAGAGGTCAACAACAGTGGTGACACATGACTCACAACAACCACAGAAATAGAATCACCTAATGGCTATGTGAAATCCCTTTCTAAACAAACAGCCACCACAATCTCCCTCATTGTCACCTCTCGCTGTCTGGCAAACAACCGCCAACAAAGCAAAACAAACACAGCACCTTGTGCTTGTTGTGCGACACACACGCTCACAATCTTGTGCTGGATGCAGGTATGCATGTCTGCATGTATTGATCTGAAAACTGCTAAAAGGAACAGAGAGCCCTCACTAGGGTCACAACATCAACAAGGTCTCTAAATGGACAGCACAGTTCAGTTCAGTTCAGTTTGAGTTTATTTCGAACATGCATTTAACCGCGAGATGCGTGTGCAATATATAAACACTTGGCTAATTCTTAACAAATCTGTTTGTGAAACAACAAGGACATACAAAATTATGTTCAGTAATCTCACAAATCTATCTTGCTGGTCCTAAATTATGAATAATGCTTGTTGACAAACAAAAACAAATAGAAGTGATTAGTGTGGTCGTTGCAGCAGTTTTATCAGAACTTAACAAGAACTACAAAGAACAGTAATAAAGGCTTCTCTTGACTGAAGGGAGGTTGTTTTTTTACTCTTAGCCTGACTGAAGAGACTCTGACAACCATTCAACATTGCACTAAAGTGCTGTTTCCAAACCGTTTCAGAGACCAGATCAAGGGTACCCTGAGCAGCAGTCGTCTCTGCAATAACCAGTCTCAGTCACTACGTTTCCATTCACTAAATTAGTCTGATTTCTCAAATAGCTGTTTTTTTGTATTTTTACACCTACATGTAAAGTCCAAGTGTCCAGGCACTTTCTCTAATGTGAGTATTGGTCATAGGCTATGTACCTGTCGTATGCTGGAGAGCGCTTATTTCATTTTAGCCCGGTTAAATGAATTCCTTTGCCGGTTGACCTATGACTTCACCCTAGCCATCTGCATCTGTGGATCCTTAAAACTTGTTTTAAGTGATGTCTGCTGTAATACTGGCAGAGATTACAAATATTACGTCTGTAATGGCTATGCTGATGTTAAATAGCAGACAGCATCGATACATTATCTTGGATTGCGCTACGAACATAACGCTACTACCAAGAATGTATCGGGGCGGATGCAGGTCCAAAGCAAAGACAGGCCGGCAGAAAAGTTTTTTCGAATTAATTTTTGGACGAAGAATCATGTAAACAAAACTTTTGATTATCTCGGAGTTCAATCATAAGGCTCTGTCGATTGATGTAATGAGTTTTAAATCTGCACAAATGCAGTGTGAAGAGGTTTGTGTACACTTTATTATTTGCCTTTAATATACCTGCTTCATTATCTTTCCTCTCATTCGTATTTTGTTCGGGAGTCCGAATTAAGCCGGCATTTTACATTTCCCTAGCTACCATATCAGGTAAATCTCAGTTCCTTTTTTTCTACCATCAATGTCCTTTAAAATTTTATGTTTTTTTAATTTGTGAAGCAAATAAAAACTAGTATCCTCTTCATGACAGTTTTTGCCACGTTTTTATTGAATGGTATCTGCTTGCGGGTTGTATCCCGTGTGTTGAAACTGGCGCATGCACGATACGAAGGATCCTATCCGGCTGCACACACCCCCTCGAGAGATCTTTTTCCAATTGCATAATCCAGGTGTGTTCGACTTTTCAAAAAACAAACACAATCGGATCAAGGTGTTTTAATGGGTTGTAGGAGGCTTATTTAGAGCCAAACTATTTGAGAAATTGGCCTAATTTAGTGCATTGACACGTACTGAGTGTTCAACAATTGCACGAATACTAATGAGAGAAATACACCAAAAGCAGGCTACATTCAGCATATAGTATGCCTCAGTTTTGTCTCAAGCATTATTCACAGTGGAATGAAAGATAACTATTTTACAATGAATCTGCATTCTGCACTACTTTATTCAAATGTAGACCAAAAATAATGGGCTTTTTGGCACACCTGTTCATGAAATACAGTAGAACTACAGTTGCACATTCCTCCTAACAAACAAATAATCCATGGTGTAAACAGAGTAATTGATGTTCGACATATTCACTAAATGTTACAACACACTAAATATCAGGAAGACTTATCAACTTCTAAAACATTAACATTAACTGTAAGAGGTGAGGATGTTTACATCAAAAACAAATGGAAGAACCTAATAGAATCTCAAGTGACACCCAGTTAGAGACACCAAGGAAAGGAGTGTGCTAACACTTTTATAGTATATTCAGAGTAGGGCTGGGCGATATATCGATATACGCGATACATCGCGGGTTTGTCTCTGTGCGATATAGAAAATGACTATATCGTGAAATCGAGTATACGTTCTCACGCAGTTGCTTTTAGCTGCGGGCATTACACTACAGGCTCTCCTCGCTCTCTCTTTCTCACAGACAGCAAGCGCACCTTCTTACACACGTCACATACTGTCACGTCATACGTCACATACGTATACGCCCTCCCCGAGCAGAGAGGTAGAGACATGGTAACGTTAGCTGTGATGCTAGCGGAGTGGTGCGAGCGCTACTACAAGAGAAAGAAGGTGCGAATCTGGTAACAAATGGAGGAATAATTAATTCCCAAGAAAAACAGCAGGGGGTCCATCGCCTGGCGGTGGTTTGGCTTCAAGTGGGAATATGTCGAACAGACAACCGTAATTTGTCAAACGTGGGGCAAAAGCGTTGCTATAAAAAGTAACATTACTGCTGTAACAAACAGTTCAGGGTGTCCCAAGTTACCGGAGTGTGTTAGTAAGAGGAGGGGTTTTGTCCCTCCAGAGTTGTTGCCGTAGGGCTGTGACGTAGGGTGTGTGGTTGTTGAAGGAGGTGTGTGATGTTGACATTAAAGAAGCGGTGGCTACCGAACCTGCTCTCCCGTTTATTATTTTATTAGATAAGTACACTGTATAGGCGAACCCAGGACACTCGCCTACACTGCTAATATGTAGCATCATTTGAAAAGTCACCCGCTAGTCAATGAAGAGGGCTTACTCAGCACGTCGAACATCTCAGTTAGGTGCCACACGTCCACACCATCAAAATGCCGAGGCAAACATTTCCAGATCAACACCGTATTAAAAAAATTTTGATTTTTTTAGTTGTGATTTCCTTCTCTGCATGAAAGTTTAAAAGTAGCATATATTAATGCAGTATGAAGAAGAATGTTTTAATGTAGACACATAGAATCATCATACTGCTGTGAATATATGCATCAAGTGTTCATTCAAGGCTAAGGCAAAATATCGAGATATATATTGTGTATCGCGATATGGCCTTAAAATATTGCGATATTAAAAAAAGGCCATATCGCCCAGCCCTAATTCAGAGTGCAAACTATAAATACACCTCACTTGCTGCCCTCACTGGCAGTAGATACAAGTTCTGGCTCATGGAACATGTGTCCCCTGAAGTGCATCAGAAACTACAAGGCCGACTCAATGATTACATGTCTTGATAGTGGACAGAGCGATGTGTGGATGCATTATAGTGGACAATCCTTTTGAACAGTCTGTTTCATAAAAGACTAAAATGGATAGTCAATGCAAATCATTCATATTTCGGCCTGACTGGACTAAAAGGCAGAATACCCAACAAGAACAGAAGGTAAACTAACCATTGAGCATCTCTTACTTTATATTGAACACAATTCTGGTTTAAAATGAAAAAAAGAAGTGTTACCAGTAATTCATTTTGCCTTCACCAAAACAAACCTAACATAACATCGCAGTTATTCTCAATGACATCTCATTGAGGTTGATGGGAACACGAAAGCCCCACCACCTCTTTTCATTTAGTCTGTAATCAGTGCAAGTGACAAGACATTCAGAAGACATTTTATCTAGCTTCAGAGAAAAGACCATCTGGCTATTTAATCTTTTACAATGCACAGAGCTCAGCTTTCACTGCTTTGACAGATATATGTTCTTCTTGACTCTCCATCAACATACATTTCTCTCACCTCAAAAGTATGGCAACATATACCTAAACAACAAAATTATGATGATCAACTTGCACTTGGAGCTGACCATGCTGTGTGGGCTTCCATTTAATGGAGGCCCACTGAGTATTACATTCACTCTCAGAACTGAACTGCAATATGTTTGGCCTGCCACTTGTTGTATATCTAAATGTGCCTATTAAGAATGCAAAGCTAAAGCGTTAAAATGTCGCCCTACTAATGTTACATCCTTTAATTGCAAATAGACACATCTTAAGACATCAGAAATTAGGCTTTTATGAGTCACCAGTTAAATTGTACTTCACATTTATAGTGCTTTTAATGTCCACATTACAGTGGTGCCCTATGGAAGTCACTTGCTTATACACAGAAGTCATCTTAAACCTTATGTTGTCCATTAGTGCCAACAAACATTTTTTGCGTTAGCTTAGCTATACAGGCATTGGGTGATTTCAGGATATCAGCCATTAGCTTAAGCAGGGAAAAAAACTAGTATGGCCACTCACTATCAGTTGCATTTTTGTAGCCAGAGCCGGCCCAAGGCATAAGCGTACTAAGCGCTTGCTTAGGGCCCCGCGGCCACCAGGGGGCCCCCAAAAGCAATTAACAAAAATTTCTTATTTTTTATTTTTTGCATGTACGAGTCTGACTGATGATTTCTAAATGATCAAAGATATATTATTGTACAAAAACACAATTTTAGGTCAACAGAGTGCTGCTGCTGATCTAGGCCTAGTGATTCTTCCTGCCTCTCTTTAAATGTAAAACTGCCTCTGCTGCACCTGTGACGTTTGCCGCCCGCCGTGCAATGCCAGTGCGCACTGGGCATCAAAAGCGCAGATAGAGGCAAAACAATGTCACAAAAAAGGACATATCCTTCAGGTGCAGAAAAAAGGAAGAAGAAGAAAGTGGAAGAGGAGAAAAAATGCCATGATAAAGGTATGTTTGCATGACTTGGTAATAAAAAGTTTATCAAAGAGATTTGTAGCTGTAATTAGCTTTAGCTAGGTGACGTTAGCTAGCTAGCAATATGTTTTTAGCATCAGGTGCTAGCAATATGTTTTTAGCATCAGGTTACTAGTGAGATATGTTGTTTGCACAAATTGTTTGCAGCAGAGCACGGTAATTTATTTGAGTAAAATAAACATTATTTTTTACATCAACTCATAAGTTATGTGAAACTTCCCCAGGAGCATTGTTAAAATACTTTGGAGGCACAGAATCAGCCCAGAGCCAGTCCACATCCTCAGGCTCAACTGTGAGTGATGAATCAGGTGAGGAAAAGACTGTCACGGTATACATTTAATTTCTTAGTATAAACATTACACTTGAAGGGAAATTAATATAGTCAAAGTATCTCATTAATATGTGTGCCTATATGTATGTATGTATGTATTTCATCTTAGGTCCATCTCCATCCTCTACAGTGCTCTCTCACACACCTCCACCCTCTGTGCCCACTGTCCCCTCCATGTCTGAAACCACAGCTGATTTATCTAGTAAGTTAACTGCAAAACACCCTTTGTAATTGCTCATTGTACTGCAGAACATTCTGAGATTAATAATTATGTCCAACAGTGCAATTTAATGACCTTATAGGTCCTTCTTTTTTAGTCATTGTCTTTCTTTGGTCACTTCCTCAGCAACTTCCACCACAACGTCCCCTTCACATCATGGACCATCATCAGCTCCGCCAGTTGACCCAGCTGAGTGGCCTTCTTTCCTCTCAGATTCAGACAGGACTGAGAAGGTGATCAGAGGACCACTGTCTATTAAGGAGAACTTTTCATTCCCCAAACGGCATGATGGCCGAAGTTTTCATTATCATTATACCTACAGACAGCTAGTCAATGGAGAAAAAGTCAAGCGTAGCTGGCTGACTTATTCAAGAAGTAAAGATGCAGTCTATTGCTTTTGCTGCAAATTATTTTCCAAAAAGTCCTAAAAACTGGCAGCCGAGGGACAGCTGGATTGGGTCAACATAGGTGCACTGCTGAAACAGCATGAAAACAGTGAAGATCATTGTAGCAACATGGTGAAATGGAAGGAATTTCCCTTGCGTCTTTCAAAGGGGAAAACTATTGAGAATTTAACTTCAGTAGACTGCGCTCTCTTTGTACAAAGTAAACATTAAATATGAACAATTAACTAAAAATATAAACTAGTAATTAAAGACTAATATGTACAAGACTGATGAGACAAGATGACACTTTTACCGTAAATGCAAAGCTTTATCACTTGGACTGTTCAACCCCAGGCCACTCTTGTAGCTGAATGTTTTCTACATTTTAAGATTAGGAACCATATGTAGCACTCTGGACATCATTCGTTCATTCATTGGTATTATTTATGTTATAAACTGGGCCACCCCCATATCTTTATAAATGACATGTCATTTGTAAAGACATGCCAGGCTGACAATAGGATAATGTAAACAACACTGCCAGAGCCACAATGAGTTTATAGTAGGTGTGTGAATGATCAATCAATATTATTGGCAGAAATAGAGGGCCCCAAAATCTAATTTTGCTTAGGGCCCCATGGAGGCTTGGGCCGGCACTGTTTGTAGCTAACATTTTGATGAAAAAGAATGCAAGCAAAAATGGTTGCAGTCGTGACACAGACAGACTGTCATGATCTCAACATGAAGAGAAATGTTTGATTTGAAGAACATTTATGTAAATGTATATTTTGGAAAAAACTTGTGTACTAACTGAATTGGACTGAATATTACTAAAAGCACATACTTAGTGTTGTTTACTTCAAAGTTGAATTCATTTTCGTGTCGTCCTCGCCAGTTCCAGGTTTGAATAGAATAGAATATAGAATAGAATATATCTTTATTGTCATTGTACATTGTACAACGAAATTGTATGCAAAACTAATTTAGTGCAAATTCATAATAACACATAAAAACATAAGAACATAGATGAATAGATAAAGATACATAACAATACAAAAGCACACAGCTCACATGCACAGTCATTATTGTCTTGTGTTCAGCGACACTATTGCTCTCGGGTAAAAAGTGTTCTTAAATCGGTTTGTCCGGCATTTTATTGTCCTGTATCTCCTGCCCGAGGGCAGCAGTTCCAAAAGTTTATGTCCAGGGTGAGATGGGTCCCTTATGATGTTTTGGGCCTTTTTGAGGCAGCTGGCACTGTACAGTTCATCCAAGGAGGGGAGAGAACAGCCAGTGATCTTTTTGAACAGTCCCAACTTGTCGGATTATATTTTCATCCATCTACTTTTTAGGTGAAAGTAGGGCTGGGCGATATGGCCTTTTATCAATATCTCGATATTTTTAGGCCATGTCACGATACACGATATATATCTCGATATTTTGCCTTAGCCTTGAATTAACACTTGATGCATATAATCACACCAGTATGATGATTCTATGTGTCTCCATTAAAACATTCTTGTTCATACTGCATTAATATATGCTATATTTTTTTACTTTCATGCAGAGAGGGAAATCACAACTAAGTTAATTTACCAAAACTGTATTTATTAAACAGTTATTAAGCAGTGGCACAAACATTCATGTCATTTCAAAACAGAAAGTGCAAGATTGTCAGAGACATTTTAAAACAAGCTATTAGTGCACTTTTGTACATGATGTCACACAAGATATTTCAATAACTGTCAAATAAAACTTAGCCGCATAATAGGAAATCAAATAGTGTATGTCCTTCACTATGTGGTAGGTTACTGCGGACGTTATCGCCTGTTTTTGACTATTTTTTCATACGGTGTTGATCTGGAAATGGAAGACGCCAGGCTCAATTGGGTCAGTGCATTTTGTGGGTGTGGCACCGGCCGGAGATGTTGACATGCGGAGTTTCAAGCACTCTTCATTCTTTAGCGGGTGACTTTTCAAATGATGCTACAAATTAGTAGTGCTGCTACTTTTTGTAGCAACGCTTTTGCCGCATACTTCACATATTACGGTTGTCAGTTCAACATCTTCCCGCTTGAAGCAAAACCACCGCCAGACGATGGACCCTGTGCTGTATTTCTTGGAAAATAATTCTTCTTCCTTCATTTGTTACCAGATTCGCACCTTCTCTCTCTCGTATTACCACTTGCACCGCTCCGCTTGCACCACAGCTAATGTTACCATGCCGCTACCTCTCTGCTCGGCGAGGGCATATGACGTTGCACGCGCGATGTATGTAAGAAGGTGCGCTTGTTTTATCTCTCTGTGAGAAGGAGAGACAAGAAAGAGTGAGAAACGCTTGTAGTGTAAAGCCCGCAGCTAAAAGCAATTGCGTGAGAACGTATACTCGAATACTCACGATATAGTAATTTTCTATATCACACAGAGACAAACCCACGATATATTGAGTATATTCGCTACATCGCCCAGCCCTAGGTGAAAGGCATGATTTATGATCTACAATAAACTTACAGGGAGCAAGGAAGCGAGGAAGCAGCAGACCACCCGACGATGTAAACATAGGGACACAAGCTTGTGATCACGACGCCGCAATAAATAGTTTGTCTGTGTTTGCGCTTATAATTACAATATCACTAATACTTGGTTAATATTCAAGTTACAAAATGTAACTTGAATACTGAGTGGATGTGAATATTGTTGGTGCGTTTTGAATTGTTACTTATCGGTGATTATGGGCGGAATAATGGAGCTCTTATTGGCTCCGCTCTAAGCTGACTTTTATTTACGTTCATTTAATATTTAGAATGCCATCCATCCATCCATCCATCTTCTTCCGCTTATCCGAGGTCGGGTCGCGGGGGCAGCAGCTTAAGCAGGGAAGCCCAGACTTCCCTCTCCCCAGCCACTTCGTCCAGCTCCTCCCGGGGGATCCCGAGGCGTTCCCAGGCCAGCCGGGAGACATAGTCTTCCCAGCGTGTCCTGGGTCTTCCCCGTGGCCTCCTACCGGTCGGACGTGCCCGAAACACCTTCCTAGGGAGGCGTTCGGGTGGCATCCTGACCAGATGCCCGAACCACCTCATCTGGCTCCTCTCGATGTGGAGGAGCAGCGGCTTTACTTTGAGCTCCCCCCGAATGACAGAGCTTCTCACCCTATCTCTAAGGGAGAGCCCCGCCACTCGGCGGAGGAAACTCATTTCGGCCGCTTGTACCCGTGATCCTGTCCTTTCGGTCATGACCCAAAGCTCATGACCATAGGTGAGGATGGGAACGTAGATCGACCGGTAAATCGAGAGCTTTGCCTTCCGGCTCAGCTCCTTCTTCACCACAACGGATCGATACAGCGTCCGCATTACTGAAGACGCCGCACCGATCCGCCTGTCGATCTCACGATCCACTCTTCCCCCACTCGTGAACAAGACTCCGAGGTACTTGAACTCCTCCACTTGGGGCAAGATCTCCTCCCCAACCCGGAGATGGCACTCCACCCTTTTCCGGGAGAGAACCATGGACTCGGACTTGGAGGTGCTGATTCCCATCCCAGTCGCTTCACACTCGGCTGCGAACTGATCCAGTGAGAGCTGAAGATCTTGGCCGGAGGAAGCCATCAGGACCACATCATCTGCAAATAGCAGTGACCTAATCCTGCAGCCACCAAACCAGATGCCCTCAACGCCCTGACTGCGCCTAGAAATTCTGTCTATAAAGGTTATGAACAGAATCGGTGACAAAGGGCAGCCTTGGCGGAGTCCAACCCTCACTGGAAACGTGTCCGACTTACTGCCGGCAATGCGGACCAAGCTCTGACACTGATTATACAGGGAGCGAACTGCCACAATAAGACAGTCCGTTACCCCATACTCTCTGAGCACTCCCCACAGGACTTCCCGGGGTACACGGTCGAATGCCTTCTCCAAGTCCACAAAGCACATGTAGACTGGTTGGGCAAACTCCCATGCACCCTCAAGGACCCTGCCGAGAGTATAGAGCTGGTCCACAGTTCCACGACCAGGACGAAAACCACACTGTTCCTCCTGAATCCGAGGTTCGACTATACGGCGTAGCCTCCTCTCCAGTACACCTGAATAGACCTTACCGGGAAGGCTGGGGAGTGTGATCCCACGATAGTTGGAACACACCTTCCGGTTCCCCTTCTTAAAGAGAGGAACCACCACCCCGGTCTGCCAATCCAGAGGTACCGCCCCCGATGTCCACGCGATGTTGCAGAGTTTATTTAGAATGCAGTTTTTAAAAATCCATCCGTCGTCATGTCTTTCATAAGGATTGTAAACAATAGGCAAAATTCCCCAAAAAGTGCTGTTCCGCTTTAAAGGTTCCCACTTCTATATAGTAACACCAGATAACAGAAATACATACTCCTTCAGTAACCATATGGCACACAGAACATGGCCTTTACTCCTAAAATGAGTCTTTGACTATAATATGACTATTTCTACAGAAATAACCGCAAACAAGCACACTCCAACACTTACAAAAGTTCAGGTGGAAAATGACCTCCCATGTGTTACCACTGGGCGGTGGGGATGAGAGCACTTTGCTGACATCTGATACCGTCAATCGCCTTCCTGCTGTTGATGGTCTGGGGAGCTTCCACTCATTGTCTAACACAGACATACACTCTTATACACACACACACACACACACACACACACACACACACACACACACACACACATACACACACACACACACACCCATGCAGCCAAACATCTGCTGTCTTTAACCCCTGCTGTCTATGAGTGTGAGCATGGCAGGGGGGACAATGCACAAGAACTTCCAGCTGACTTGAGAGTGAGATAAGCCTTATGGAGAGTGTATAACTGGACAAGGAGTTTGGTTTATGCAATTAAATCAGTAAAAAAATGCTCTTTAAGAAACCATGCATGCAAATATTATTTTCCTGTCCATTAAAATGGATATATTAACTGAACAAAATCATCTCACTGTGTATGTTTAACACAAAAGGTGTTGCATAAATGGCTGTTTCCAGAATAAACATACTCTTGGTGTCAGTGGAGAGATGTATGTTTTGAAAACAGAGGCTAAGAGGTGACTGGAGAACCGATGAGTCAGAGCAACCACAGTTGAGGAGGGGCTTAGATCGCAAACAGTCACAAAGGGAGTTTGCAGGGAACTCTCCTGGGCCTCTAAACCCATTGCTGGAGCAGCATTGATTAAGGCAGCGTTTTAAGGCCTTATCTTAACAAGCATTCCCTTCATACACTTGTCAGGTGATAGAAGCACGTTCTTAGATGTTTTCCCCAATATTTGAGGAGGGCTGTGTCAAGGTTCAAGGAAAAACATTTTTTGTCCGCCTATACTGAGTGCTTTTGTTACAGTTTTTTACAGTTGCTAAGACACATTTCTCAATACTTAGGTCACTTTTTCAAAACTCTTCACACAGTGAGCACAACAGAAGTATGAATGGGCTAAACTGAGGATCAATTATCATTGATTTGGCACAAAATGCATTCAATGACTACAACTTTCAAATGACATGAATTATTTTCTCACTTCAACACAACCGCCAAAACTCTGTGTACTTACAGGCCAATTTGCACATGCTTACATACTGTTTTCAAACTTTTAAACTCAAGTTCAAAACAATAACATAATACAAACTTGAATAAGACAGCAATTTGCATATTTTAATGAAAGATGTTTAAAATCGTATTTGACCACCATTCACATGATCAAATGTCCCTCCAGGACACAATGAATGCTGGATGTCTGGACATATCAGCAGAAGATTGACAGGGATGGATCAGGTGTATTGCCCTAGATCAGTGATTTTCAACCAGTGTGCCGTGGCACACCAGTGTGCCGTGAGATATTATCTGGTGTGCCGTGGGAAATTATGCAACTTCACCTAATTGGTCCAAAAAATATTTTTTGCAAATCAATAATCATAATAATAATGTGCCGGTGTCTAGTGCCTGTGCTGTGTAGAGCTTGGCAGGGTAATCTTGTAATACTCCATATCAGTAGGTGGCAGCAGGTAGTTCATTGCTTTGTAGAAGTCGGAACGCGTCAAGGATGGTTTGTCGTGATCCCAATATGCAGAGCACAGCGGGAGGCAGCGTGCAGGTAAAAAGGTATGTAACGCTTAAACCAAAAATTAACAAGAGGCAAGTCCCGCTAGGAAAAGGCACTGAAGCATAGGGAAGGCTATGTAAAACAAAAGTAAAACTGAACTGGCTACAAAGTCAACAAAAACAGAATGCTGGACGACAGCAAAAACTTACAGCGTGTGGAGCAAAGACGGCGTCCACAAAGCACATCCGTACATGACATGACAGTCAACAATGTCCCCACAAAGAAGGATAGCGTACGCACAACTTAAATAGTCTTGATTGTGAAAACAAAGCAGGTGCGGGCAATAGCACTCAAAGGAAGGCGTGAAGCTGCTACAGGAAAACACCAACAAAACGGGAAGGGTCACCAAAATAACAGCGCAAGACAGCAACTAAAGCACTACACACAGGAAACAATAACAAACCCAAAATAAGGCACGACAACCTGGTGGAGTTTCATTGTTTAACTTTTTCTGCTGTTGGTGTGCCTCCGTATTTTTTTTATGAAAAAAATGTGCTTTGGCCCAAAAAAGGTTGAAAAACACTGCCCTAGATGACATAAGATGTGATGTGAATGAGAACCTGTGGCCAAATGGAGAAGAGTGAGTAGATTAGCATTACTATTGTATCTGTATCAGTGTGTGTGTATACAAATTATTGTATTTTGGAATTACTCAGTGCAAAAAAAAAAAAGAAAAAAATAATAAAAGACATACAGTATATTGAAGCATTCTGCATCATGTCTGATTCAGTCTAGTAACATATATTTTGCTGTGAATTATAAACGGAGATGTCTTTGTTTTACACATGAAAACATTGTAAAATGATACCCGTTGTTAGTGTTTTTAGGTCATTGTTTTGTGGGTGAAAAAATAATACATAATGTTGGATATAGAGAACATACAAACCCCTAAAAAATAATACATAATGTTGGATATAGAGAACATACAAACCCCTTATTTATTGAATCAAAAATACTGAAATTCCACGACATAGTGAATTTGCAAACAGCTAAAATTATACACAAAGCAAACTATAATCTGCTACCCAAGGATATACAACAATTCTTCTCAACAAAAGAGGAGAAATATAATCTTTGAGAAAAATGTAATTTAAAACATTTGTACGCATGTACAACACTTAAGACCTTCAGTATATCAGTATGTTAAATTATGGAATGGATTAAGCAAATAAATCAAATCATGTACTAATATAATCCACTTCAAGAAACTCTTCAAACTTAAAGTGTTTACAAAGTACAAAGAAGAAGAACCATGATAAACATTCTGAATTTATTTCATCCATCCATTCATTTTCAAAATAATCTTACTCATCTCACTATACGAAATGTAACTTACTTCACCGAGTATTATTTATTTATTTTTATTGTGATTACTTATGGAGTATATTGTGAATAAATTGAGAACAGGAAGTGGACAACATTTTAGCAACTGCTATGTAAAAGAAAAGGGGTAGGATTAAATAAGCTTTGCTTCTTCCTACTTCTTTTCGAACATGTTGAATAGAGAAACTGGAAATTGTGATGTATCATGTTGTATGCTTGCATGTTCGAAATAAACTCAAACTCAAACTCAAACTCAAAAGTGTGTTTGTTGTCTGTCAACCTTTGTTAGTGTTCTGGAATAATGAGTTGATTTGAGACATGTATGAAGTGATTTGGTAGTTTATGTGCATTTTGAAAGTGAAATGAACTGATGTGACGAGCTGAAAGTTGGTTTGGAGAACGGTGTGAAGAGTTTTGAAAAAGTGACCTAAGTATTGGGAACTGTGTCCGAGCGACTATAAAAAACTGTAAAAGATGAACATAATTTTCTTAATACAGAGTTGGACAGGCACTAGACCAGTGAAGACCTGAAAGTGAGTATTGAAACCTGCTTTCTTTAACTTTGTTCAAACAATCCTCCAATAAAAAGAGTAATGAGTTACAAAAGTCAACAGAGCAAGAAACAATATAGCAGAGGCCCTGCGATGATTAAACAAATAACAGTCAAATTACAGATCATATCAGTGGCTGGTGTGTGCATATCGACGTGGAACTTATATGAACTTTAGTGTGGTGTGAGGAGCTTTACTTGAGTGGTGACTTGACAGACCTCAAAAAGAAATAATACTATTAAAATCGTGTAACCTATTAAACATTGACAATCCCATTAACAGAACGTTGTTTTACAATCATTAACCATTTAATTAAATACACTTTTAGTAAAGATTGTAATCCAATTTTCAATTCATCCTAAGAAGTACAGGTGTGCTACCTTTAATATGAGATGATTCAATATGTATCTGGATACTTGGAGAACAATATGATTCAGAAATAATACATTTTAAAATGTACCGATTTGATTCGATTCGGTAGAAGGTCATCCGATTTCATTTAATTTGATTCTATTTTATGAAAAATGATGCAATCAGGTACAGTTTCCTATTTAAACTAGACTTTACCGTTTCATATTATGACTGTTTGTTGTTGTACTGTTTATCTTTAAATACATATCCATCTATCCATTTTCTATCGCTTATTCCCTTCAGGGTCGCGGGGGGCGCTGGAGCCTATCTCAGCTACAATCGGGAGGAAGGCGGGGTACACCCTGGACAAGTCGCCACCTCATCACAGGGCCAACACAGATAGCCAGACAACATTCACATTTTACAACATACCAGTGAACAAGTATTTTTGCTGCTTTTGACATGACATACAGAACAATGTCATAGTGTTTGTTACTGTCATAAATTGGATGTGAAACACTTTGGAAAGCCACTCTAGCAATGAAAACAGACTAAATATTTAATTTCCACTTATGCCACAAATTTACTTCATCCTTTGTTTTACTATACAGCTTTGGCATGTTTTTGTTCGTAAAATGTCGTCGACTTGGGACTTATCTACTGAGGCACCTATGTGTTTATAATGCTCTGAAAAACCCTTATTCTCGACAACACTATGATCTCAAGTCTTTAAGAATCAAACAGGCTATTGGAGACGTTATTAATTTGGCTTCAGTGGAGTTATGTCCACATTTTTCTTAAATATTCGTTTGTTTGTCCTGTTGTGTCTTTGAGCTCACTGTACGAGGCTTCTCATTCCCAGTTTCTTCATGTCTTCTCAACAGGTATGTGTTTAGATTAGTTGTGCTATTGCTGTATTTAAAGTTAAATAGTTAAAGTGCCAATGATTGTCACACACACACTAGGTGTGGCGAAATTATTCTCTGCATTTGACCCATCACCCTTGATCACCCCCTGGGAGGTGAGGGGAGCAGTGAGCAGCAGCGGTGGCCGCGCCCGGGAATCATTTTGGTGATTTAACCCCCAATTCCAACCCTTGATGCTGAGTGCCAAGCAGGGAGGTAATGGGTCCCATTTGTATAGTCTTTGGTATGACTCGGCCGGGGTTTGAACTCACAACCTACCGATCTCAGGGCGGACACTCTAACCACTAGGCCACTGAGACTGTTTCAGTGCTGTTTCACATTATTTGCACATTGTAACAGTTTTATCAAGTTTATCGAGTTTATCCAGTGTAGTTAACCTTCAACTTAAACAATACTCTTCCAAACTTAATCGTGCCCATATTGCACATTTTGTCTTGGAAACTTTTTTTGTTTACTTTAACAGTACAAGTCTTGCATGAGTTTCACTGGAAGTGAAAGAGGAACATAGCTAAATTTATGGATTTTTTATTTTTTTGCAAATGTCCATAATGTTTTGTGTTCAATAGTTCGCATTAAACACAAGCACAGGACTAAAACGGTGGTGTTATTGTTTGTGTTATGGCGCCATCTTTTGAACAAGTTCGCTCACTGCAGGTATTGCGGGTTGAAAATGTACTTCCTGTTTGATGCCGTCAACCGGAAATAAGTGTCCATAGCGTATTTAATCAAAAGGAATCTTCATTTATCACTCCAAGTTTGTAAATTCCACTGATTACCTAAAACAATTCTTACTAACTAAACCGTCCCGTGTGTGATGTCTGTAGGAGTGTTTTCATGCATATTTGTCCGTGCTATCGTAATGTAATGAAGCTAGCGTTGTTAGCATTAGCTAGTATGCTAACACGTTTACGAGTGTCTGTGTTAGTATTAGTAACTTATGAAGGCATTCTTTTTGTATGGTTTCAGTTTCACAAATTCCTCAATAAATTCACCAAAACGTCACCATGGACTCATTGAGTGTGTTTAGCTGATTGGAGTGCTAGCTTCCGTAGCTAGTGGGTGGATGACGATGACTTTTGTTGTGTTTGATCACCCGTTTACTGCCGTGTAACAGACACTGTTTGGAAACAGTTAAGGTATGTAAAAAAACATTTACAAAATATTTCTGTGTAAAAAAACTCACTTCACAATGTATATTTCTGTGGCTTATAGTCTGGTGCAGCTAATATATGGAAACATATTTTTTCCCTCTAAAAATTTGTGGGTGCAGCTTATATCCCCGGGGTGCTGTGTAGTCTGGAAGATATGGTAATCACAAATAGAGCTTCCAGCAGTGTAGCGGATCAATTAACCCGGTTGATTTTTTTATTTTACATTTAAAGTGGATAAAGAAAACACATTTGTTTTTGTTTTTTTAAGGATTTTAGAGATGATCAAAAACACTTGAAAAATGTGGCTAATGGAAATCACCATTGTACTCTTCAAAGCCCTCTAAAACAACGCCTCCATCAACGTTGTATATATATATATATATATATATATATATATATATATATATATAATGTAGTAACAGACACGTTCATAACATTATGTAATATGTGCAATATTAACCTTTGGTAATCTTAAGCATTGATGGAACTTCTTTCCTCAGCGCATTTATTTTTGTTTGCAAAGCAACGCACTTCAGACTTCCCACAAAAAATGTGTGTTCCTACTTCCAAAAACAAACGTGTGTGTGTTCTAATCATGGCAGACTTGGTAACAGACAACGAAGACAACTATTTTTGTATAAACACCTTATCCTTTTTTAACCTGAATATACAGAGGATGAACTGCTGCTCATTGAAGTGAGCACAAAGAGATTGTGAAACGATGAAGCAGACAGAAGCCGAGGGAGTGAGGTTGGTGGAACTTGACGCTATAAATGTGGAACTTGGAGCGAAGCTTTGGCAACAAAAATGGAGTGCTTACCCAAAATCAACAGGAAAAAAAAATTCCCCGACCAGTTGAACCAAACGGAAAACTGCCCATCGAGTGAATCATTATAATATTCATATGGATTATTGCAGCATGGCACACTTGTTATTAAAACTACAGTACATTAACTGTCAAGCTAGCTGTGTACAAACAAAGCAAAAAATGTGGGCTATTACTTTACAGATACTATTAAAATATTTTTCATGTTTTTCAGTCAGTACAGATTGGTGTCCTATCGCATTGTGTTGTGAATTACAAACTCAAAAGCCATTCAGCTGTTGATGTAGTAGCTAGCTTACCTCTTGCCGTAGCTAGCTAACGGCTAATGCCGTAGCATGTCGCCGCAAGCCGATGTGTTACTACACTAGAAAAACACTTCCTCAGTGTTCGCTTTTACAATAACAATGCCGCTACAGCTTGCTTATTAAACAGGTTACGGAACGTAAATTAAGTCATGTTGGCGTTTTTCGGAAGCATTTTCAAAGTGATTTAGAGACAGAATGGATTGCTCGCATTAGCTCCATTGCTAGCCACCTAGAACGAGCCGATTATTACAAATTACAATGCAAAAGTACAAAACCTTTTGTCTTCTTGTCTCTCATAAGGATTGTGAACAATTCCCCCCCAAAAAATGCAGTTTTCTTTTAACTCGATTCACATTTTTCAAAAAAGAAAAAAAATCGATGTTCTATGTATATTGGTTATTTATTACACACCTACTAAGAAGCGATCAGTCATATAATGTAGTTATTGTACAGTGCATCCAGAAAGTATTCATACCACTTCACTTTTTCCACTTTTTATGTTGCAGCCAAGTTTTGTCTTCAAAACTTTACACACTATAATCCATAATGACAATGTAAAGTTTTTTGTTTTTTTGTTTTTTAATTTTGCAAATGTATTATATATATTCACAGCCTTAATACTTTGTTGATGTACTGTTGAAAGCAAATACAGTCTCAAGTCTTTTTGAATACGATGCCACAAACTTGGCACACCTATCTTTCTCAAGCTCCATCAGGTTGGATGGGAAGAGTTGGTTTTCATCCAGGATGTCTCTGTACATTGCTGCATTCATCTTAGTCTAGTCAGCGAGATGATCAAGAATCTGACGGTCACTCCGTCAGAGCTACAGCATTCCTCTGTGGAGAGAGGAGAACCTTCCTTGAGGACAACCATCTCTGCAACAAACCACCAATGAGGCCGGTATGGTATAGTGGCCAGATGAAAGCCTTTTCTTAGTAAAAAAAATTGCTAAAATGCACCAGAAAAACTATCAGACCATCAGAAACAAAATTATCTGGTCTGATGAGACAAACAATAAACTATTTGGCGTGAATTCTAGGCATCCTGTTTGGAGGAAACCAAAGACACTGCTCATCACCAGGCCAATATCATCCCTACAGTGAAGTGATGGTGGTGGGGTGTTTTTCAGCGGCAGGAACTGGGAGACTAGTTAAGATAGAGGGAAAGATTAAAACAGCAATGTACTGAGATATCAATCAATCAATCAATGTTTATTTATATATCCTGGATGAATCCAACCTGATGGAGCTTAAAGACTTTTTTTGTAATTTTGTCTATCGTTCTTATTCATTATGAAAAACGTGATGACGGATGTTGTTGTTATTTTAATCCATTTTAAACATTGAATAAACGTAAATAAAAGTCTGCTTACAGCGGAGCCAATGGGAGCTCCACTATTCCACCCATAAAATCAGATAAATAACCATTCAAAAAGCACCAACAATACTACATTTACATTTCGTGACTTGAAAATTAACCAAGTATTGTGGTATTGTTATTGTAAGAGCTAATGCAGACAAACTATTTGTAGTGACGACGTAATCACTTCCGTTTGTTCCTATGTTTACATCATCGAGTGGTCTGCTGATTCCTCGCTTCCCTGCTCCCTGTAAGTTTATTGTAGATCATAAATCATGCATCTCAGCTGGAAAGTAGATGACTGAAAAAATAATCCAAAGAGTTGGGAAACTTTGTCCACCATTTCGGACCGTTAGAATGCATTAAAAAAATTGTCATGTCTTTCATAATGATTGTGAACGATAAGCAAAATTCTCAAAAAAGTGCAGTTCCCTTTTAAGAGGTGCTTTAAAGACAAATGGGCGAAATTGCCTAAAGATAGGTGTGACAAGCTTGTGGCATCATATTCAAAAGGTCTTGAGGCTGTAATTGCTGCCAAAGGTGCATCAACAAAGTATTGAACAAATGCTGTGAATATACATTTGTTTTTTAATATTTTTATTTTTAATGAGTTGGCGACTTGTACCCCGTCTACCGCCCGAATGCAGCTGAGATAAGCTCCAGCACCCCCCACAACCCTGAAAGGGACAAGCGGTAGAAAATGGATGGATGAATACATTTGCAAAATAAAATAAAAAATCACATTGTCATTATGGGGTAATGTGGGTAGAATTTTGAGGACAAACATTTTAGAATACGGCTGTAACATAACAAAATGTGGGAAAAAAAGTGAAGCGCAGAGTAATACTTTCTGGATGAACTGTAAGTGGAAGTAAAAAATGTTTATTAGTTTAATTTTTCTTGCTCTTTAAATAACTTGTAAATGTGCAAATGTCAATTACTCTAGTAGTGTGTGTATTTAAAATGCTGACATTCATATTGGGTAAAAAAGTATTTAATCACTGAGTGGGAAAAGCTCAAATGGAACACTTGCTTGGCTTTTTTCCTTAGCTTGGATTATTTTAATAAAGGGATGATGGAATTACCCATTATAGTAAAAAAAGGAGGACGGGGAGAGAGAAAGGCCAGACACACAATACTGCTGCTGCCCAACACAACAGGCCATTCTTTAACTCCGCGCCACAACACTCTTCACAGCTGAGTCCCGGCTGCTATTCTCCTGCTGTTCCCCCAAATCCCTCCCCAACTCGCTCCCTTTTCAGCATGGGGGAGACGAATGAGGGAGGGTGTGTACTGAAATTGAATAGTGGGCAAGCACAAACAATCTGTAGCGTCATTAACTGAAAATCTCATTAAATTGTACAAAAGATGGTGGGTTTTGTTTCCTTTTACCTAAATGGAACGTCAGTTTTATAGGGGGAACATGACAAAAGACAGGCGCATTTAAAGAAAGAGTAAAGACGAGTGCACAGGGGGGGTTGACGAAAAAAGTTAAAATGTAGAGATGAGAATAAGAGGAAAAGGAGAGGATGTTGCATGAGCCTTCAGCAGGAGCAAGCAACTATTTCCTCCAATAGCAACTGAGTGTGTCAACAGATCTATGTTCAAAATCAGACCCTAAACAAACACTATCCTAGGCAGATGTACATGCATAAGTGGACACACAAATCTCCATCATTGTATACACATTGCTCAGCAAAGGGCATCATACCGCATACAGCACCTGCCTAGAAAAAAACCCCACCTGACTTTCTTTCTGTGAGTTTATTTCCTGCACCCACACCCTTTCTAAAGTCATCCCGGAAGCCTGGCCATCACTCCCAGAAGCAGAAAGTATATGTCACAGAATTACCTCAACTTTGCCGCTTCTGCCGACTGCCTTTCTGCTAGATATTCCACTGAAATAATCAGGTGGATAAATCCAAGTGGAATTGTGCTTGCCGTGCTCCGTCCAAACCATCCATGGATCATGCAGTTGACTTGACTGTGAGCAAGTGCTACAGCTCCCAGCTTATTCAGGCAGGCGGCTAGTAGGCAGCTGCCGTTTTTCTTCAAAGCTCCACAAGCAGAGCAAATTAGAGGTCCAGCCCAGCTTAAAGGCTAAGCCAATGTGAGCTATTCACACCCTAGTTCCTGTCTGTGGCCAATGGCTGAAGCTCCTCTCCTGCATACGCCCGCCCACAGCCTCCCTCTCCCCTTTCTCGCTGCTCCTGTGCTCGGTTTCACTCTTCGTCCATGCTGCTATCTTAGACATGAATATCAACTCTTGATGTTACCTAACGCCTGGACTGTGCTGATAAACGGCCTGCTTTGTGTGGCTTTTATGAGTGTCAAAACCGACACAGAAAAGACAGCCAGGTTAGCGAAGAGTGTAAAGTATTTTCCATTCTCAATGATAGTGGGTATACCTGTATATTGACGGAATCAACAAGACATAACAGTTATGAATCATAGCCAGTCTTGAGTTAGTTTCATGCTGAATTTGCAAACTACTTTGACCAGTCTTTAGCACAACATTTAGTTTGGGCTTGATGAGGAATCTGGCAGATGAAGGATACTGTGGCAGACCAAAATAAATCTTGCACCAATGCATGTCTGCACATGCACAAAGATGGATGGCTGCTGGGACATTAACACTGCTTCTACAGTCGGAAAGGCCCAACAACATCTTTTTTTTTTGAGGAAACTAAAATGCGCAAACATTCCGCAGAAATCAATGGTCAACTTTTACAACTGTGCCATCAGCAGTGTCCTCACTTACGGATTTTTAGTGTGGTTTGCTAGCTGCACTAAAGCGAACCAACAGGCCCTCCAGCGAGTGGTTAAAGCGGCGGGGAAAATTACAAGGACGATACTCCCAGAGATGAGTGCCATGTACAAAACTCGCTGCCTAAAGCGAGTACACAACGTCCTGAAGGACAGATACCACCCAGCACATGGCCTCTTCAACCTGTTACCCTCTGGAAGGAGGTATAGATGGATTCGCGCCAGGACCACCAGAATGTCTCACAGTCTGTATCCCCAGGCTGTGAGACTGTTAAATGAACATCCTGCCCCTTTGCTGACCATCTTATTACCTCACTCTTCACCACCTCAATAATTGTGCTCTGGACATTGCATTGCTGCAACATCAACGTAACACCCATCAGACATCTGACTGTTCCCACCCCCACGTCCCTCTATTCGCCATCTTCCTGACAATGCTAAAATGCTAAAATGTAAACTATTGTCAACCTGCACATCAATGCAGTTTCTATGCCGCTGGACAAAGCTCAAACAAAATCTCGTTGTTCATGTATGACTTAAGTGTTATTATGACAATGAAAATAAAGGAATCGATTGATTGATTGATTGGCTGCCCAAGCAACACGACCACCATGGGAGCCAATAGAGGTATCCTGAGGGAACAGGACTTTTGATTTGCATGGTTCAACCCCAATGTACCACAGCTAGGACCTCAAGCCAGCAAACGTATAAAACAGTGTATGTTTTAGGTCCTTTCATGATGTATTACAATAATAGGATTTCCTAGAATCGCAAACTTCCGATCTTTACGGCATCACCCAATGAAGTAAATTGAAGTGTCTGACAAGGTGGGTATATCTGTATCTGTATTTCATTCATCTGAAGTTCTGAACTACTTCCAATAATCTGTTATAAATTGTCTTAGATATATAGAAACTCCAACTCTTAAAGGGCAACTGCACTTTTTTGGGGAATTTTGCCTATTGTTCACAATCCTTATAAGAGACAAGAAGACAAAAGATGTTTTTTTTTTCAACAGCTGAATGGCTTTTGAGTTTGTAATGCCCAACACAATGCGATGGAACACAAATCTGGATTGACTAAAAAACAAGAACACTCATAATACAGTATCTATAAAGTATTAACCCACATTTCATGTCTTATTTGTGCACTGCTAGCTCCACAGCATATCTACTGTAGTTGTAATAACAAGCATGATGTGCTCTATGTATCATGATCAACATTAAAGTGACTCACACGATGGATAGTTGTCTTCTTGGTCAAGCTGTCCAGGGAAGATTTTTTCAATTAATTTTGGTTAAGCACTCCATTTATGTAGGAATAGCTTGGCTCCAAGTTCCACATTTGCAGCGGCATGTCACGCCAGTCCTGACTCTCTCTGCATTCGTCTGCAATAACATTTCACCCTGTTCTTCGTGCTCGCTTCTATGACCAGCACTTCAAAAAGATAAGGTTGTGAATCCACATTGGCCCAACAATTGCCATCTTCGTCATCTATTACCAAGTCTGCCATGATTAGAACACACAAGAGTTTGTTTACGGAAGAAGAAACACACATTTGTTGCCAGAAGTGCGTTGCTGTGGGAACGGAAATAAATGCACTGAGGAAATAAGTTCCCATTAGCCACATCTTGCAAGTATTTTTAGAATGCTAAAAAAAAAAAAGACATGTTTGTTCTTGTCTCTCATAATGATGATAAACAATAGGCACATTTCCAAAAAAGTTCAGTTGTCCTTTAAAAGGGCAACTTTTTAAAGTGGACCAATAATAATGTTTGTCTTTTCTAACTTATAAATGTTGTGACAATGTTCGATACTCATGTTAAACAATGGCAGACAGCCTTGAATGCCTCTGAATGCTGTGTTTTGGAGTCTTTTTTTAACCCTGGGCACTAGGGATGTAAACCGAGTACTGGTATTTTTTGGTACCGGTTCCTAATTAGATCGTTCCATGAGGATCGTTAAAATGATGGACTATTACGGCTATCGGTACTTTATTTTCATCAAATTGACCGTCGTAATTATGACAGGTACAGCTGTAAAACATACAAAAAGACACGGTTGAACAACCACTCGGAGTCGACCTTTTAGTGCCCCACTTCCAAAAATACGCAGAAGTAAAGATTTACGCGTAGTTGGAATCGCGGACCGAATCAATGTTTGCTAAAAACTAAATATAAATCTGAAAAGTCACGGAAATTTGCTGAAATCTGACTGAGATGCTGTCATTGAGAGGAAAATGGGAAATCGTGTACTTTACAAACTTTATAAACCATCTCTGTGCTTGACTCGTTGCCATGCGGTCACTTCAAACTACCAAACTAACTCCAAAATACAGAGCTGAACAGTTCCCAAATGACTTCTACATGCCAGGTGACATGTTTTTTTTTGCTAATGTGATGACTAATGTGAAAATCACCGTGCTACTACTGCCAATACTAGGAAGTTGTGGACGCAACCAGCAATCTTCATTGATAAGTTATTAATAACTTGACAGCTTCATCAGACTACATCAGACTTCTCATACTATTGTTGGACCACCAGTGTTGAAATGATAACTGATGCATCCTTGTGTGTGCTTTCTTTTACTTGAAAACATAAAAACTCAAATGTATTGGTAATTTTTTTATTTTTCTTATTTATTTGACCATATTTTTTTTATTTATTACCGTATTTAAAACATTTATTTAAAAAAATACATATATCAGCTGTATCGGACTATAAGCGGCAGATATATACATGGTGCAATGAGTTATTTACACAGAAAGATTTTGTAAAGGTTTATTTACATACCTTAATTGTTTTCTAAAGGTAACTATAACACAGCAGTAAAATGGCTGATCAAACAAAACAGAAGTCATAGTCATGGACCAACTAGCTGCGGAAGCTGGCTCTCAAATTGGCTAACAGTGATGTATTGATGTATTACATATATTACAAGTAAGAGTACAGATGAATATCAGTACCAATAAGAAATTTCGGTATTGATCAAATCCTAATGATTATACATCCCGAGTGGGCACACATTGACGTCACAATGTGCCGGATGTACTTGTATGGATATTCTAGCATTGTATAAGTTCTCGTTCCAGGCAAGCCTGCCCCTCCTCCTCTGCTTCAAGCTGTGCCGAAATTCTCCACCTGCTCTGAAGTCTAATATTGAAAGATACTTTATTTTATTGGTCCACAACATTTTACTAGAGACTGTGTTGACCGTACAGTTCACCGCATCCAGCCATCAGTCATATCCATCAGTCTGAATCAAGTGAGGAGGGAGTTGGGAAGGAACAAGGTCAATAAGGCTACAGGCCCAGATGGCATCAGTTCCAGACTACTCAGGGAATGTAGTGGACCAGTAATCCACAACATTTTTAACCTGAGCCTCAGACTGGGAAAAAGTCCCCACACTCTAGAAGACTTCCTGTGTGGTTCCAATCCTTAAAACACCTCATTCCTCATGAAGACCATGAAACGGATCATCCTCAGCCACCTTCGCGCACAGACAGTGTCAGCAATGGAACCCTTGCAGTTTGCTTACTGTCCAAGCATCAGTGTGATGCCATCATCTACCTGCTGCATCGGGCCCTCACCCACCTGGAGACCACGGGGAGTGCGGTCACAGTCATGTTTTTTACAGTGATTTCAACACCATCCAGTCGGCACTGCTACAGGTGAAATTGAAAAAGGCAGGAGTGGACCATCACTTGGCTGAATTGATCATTAACTACCTCATCGACAGGCCACAGTACGTGAGGCTGCGTCGTGACTGTTCTTCCGATGTGGTATTTTGCAGCACAGGGGCTCCCCATGGGACGGTGCTCTGACCTTACCTATTCACGCTTTATACCTCAGACTGCAGGCATGACTCCAAACGCTGCCATCTGCAAAAGTTCTCGGACGACTTCACAGTGGTATGATGTGTGTCTGAAAGGAGGAAGCAGGAATAGCAGGCTTGGTAGACTGCTGTGCAGGTAATCACCTCCACTTGAACACCAGTAAAACAAAAGAGCTTTTGATTGACTTCTGGCAGTCAGCGCCCCCACCCACATCGGTGAACATCCAGGGATCAGATATAGAAATAGTGTACTTATTTACATGGCTGAGTTTTTACCTCAACAATAAACTGGACTGGACTCACAATTTAAATGCTGTATACAAGAAGGGTAAAATTCGCCAACACCTCTTGAGGAGGCTAGGGGCACTTCGGGGTGTGCGGGTCACTGCTGCGCACCTTTTATGACATGACACTGTGGTGGTTTCTGCCGTCTTCTATGCTGTCGTTTGTCATCAGAAGAAAGCTGACCGAGTTAACATCCATAATGTCCAATCCCTCTCATTCCATGCACGGCACTGTGGAGGCCCTGAGTAGTTCCTTCAGCATTAGACAGTGCAAGAAGGAGCGCTACCGCAGGTCCTTTCCACCCACAGCCAGACTTTACAACGCACGTATGCGATTACTATTATGTTTTTTATTGATATGCAATACAGATGTTAGTGTTTTTTGTTTTATTTTATCTTTTATTTACCAACACATATTAGTGCGTAATATGCAGTATTTATTAAATTACAATTGTTTTCATTATGTTTTACTTCTGTCCTATGTGCATACTTGCCAACCCTCCCGATTTTCCCGGGAGAGTCTCGAATTTCAGTGCCCCTCCCGAAAATCTCCCGGGGCAACCATTCTCACAAATTTCTCCCGATTTCCACCCGGACAACAATATTGGGGGCGTGCCTTTAGCGCCCTCTCTCACCTGAAACCTTCACCCTTTAACGGCCGCATGCTGTCCTCAGTCACGTCTGCTTTTCCTCCATATAAACAGCGTGCTGGCCCAGTCACATAACATCTATGGCTTTTGGAACTCAATGCACACACAACAACCTATCTGGATTCGATAAGGAACCGGTTCGATAAGAGGATTCACTAATGGCATCGACAATGATAATTTCTTAACGAACATCATCCCTATCCTTCTTATATATATATATACATATATATATATGTCTTAATAAGGTTATCCAAAAAATAGTGCTCGATACCGTAGTAGAGCGCAATATATGTATGTGTGGGAAAAAAAAATCACAAGACTATTTCATCTCTACAGGCCTGTTTCATGAGAGGGGGTTCCCTCAATCATCAGGAGATTTTAATGGGAGCATTCACATACCATGGTTTATATAGGGCACAGAGTGGGTGGGTACAGGCTGGCGTAGGGGCGTGGTGATTGGCTCATGTGTTACCTAGGAGGTGTTTCCGTCTGTGGCGGCATGCTGTTACAATTTCGCTGCGCTTGTTGAGGGATGACAGGTCTGGACGGTAAATAATAAACAGTTTCTCTTTCAAGCATAGGTTGCATCTTTTATTACCACTATTGTAAGGTGTGCTGGATGCAAAAATTTGCCATGTTATTGAATATTCAACATTATTGTCTTTGAGGTCCCAAATGTGTTTGCTGAGTTCTGTGGTATTCCGCAGGTTTTGGTTTCTGAAAGAAGCCTTGTGATTGTTCCATCTGGTTTTGAATTCTCCCTCGGTTAATCCTACATATGTGTCGGATGTGTTAATGTCCTTGCGTATTACCTTAGATTGGTAGACAACTGATATTTGTAAGCACCCCCCGTTGAGAGGGCAATCAGGTTTCTTTCGACAGTTACAGCCTTTGTTGGTTTTGGATCGACAGTTACAGCCTTTGTTGGTTTTGGAGTCGCTCTGTCCGGGGCCGACGGCTCATTTGCAATTGTTTTGTTGTGGTTTGAGATGATTTGTCGTATATTGTTCATACAGCTGTAGCTCAATTTAATGTTGTTCTTGTTGAATACTTTTCCAGATGGAACAATCACAAGGCTTCTTTCAGAAACCAAAACCTGCGGAATACCACAGAACTCAGCAAACACATTTGGGACCTCAAAGACAATAATGTTGAATATTCAATAACATGGCAAATTCTTGCATCCAGCACACCTTACAATAGTGGTAATAAAAGATGCAACCTACGCTTGATAGAGAAACTGTTTATTATTTACCGTCCAGACCTGTCATCCCTCAACAAGCGCAGCGAAATTGTAACAGCATGCCGCCACAGACGGAAACACCTCCTAGGTAACACATGAGCCAATCACCACGCCCCTACACCAGCCTGTACCCACCCACTCTGTGCCCTATATAAACCATGGTATGTGAATGCTCCCATTAAAATCTCCTGATGATTGAGGGAACCCCCTCTCATGAAACAGGCCTGTAGAGATGAAATAGTCTTGTGATTTTTTTTTCCCCACACATACATATACATATATATATATATATATATATATATATATATATATATATATATATATATATATATATAGCTGTAATTCACTGAAATTCAAGTATTTATTTTATATATATATATGTATATATATTCAAGAAATACTTGAATTGACCCCCCAGCGGGCCTTTTGAATATCTCCCTAATTCTGAGGTCTCAAGGTTGGCAAGTATGCCTATGTGTAAAAACCTGCACTGCAACAACATCATTTCCCCATTGTGGGATTAATAAAAGTCTATTCTATCCTATTTTAAAAAGTTGGATGAAGTCAGTGATTCTCAAATATATTGTGTCATGAACCCTCTGGGGGACAGAATTGTTTTGCAACCCCCCTGAATTGAATTACTATTGAGAACTTGATCATAGTTATTAATGTATATGTACACAAGAAAAGCCGCCAATAACACAGGAAAAAGTTTCCGGATTTGTCGCTCGTAGATTAAGTTAAGTTAAAGTTAAAGTACCAATGATTGTCACACACACACTAGAAGTTCACAAAAAAAGTCGCTAAAAGGATTTGAAAAGTCGCCAGATTTAGCGACAAAGTCGCCAAGTTGGCAGCACTGATTATAAATTGCTTTTATATTTAAAACACTCCCTTGTGGTTCACATAAGTAATTATGGTTTTTTTTGATAGATTATTCTTTGCAGATCATTTTCAAACCATGTTCTGACCGTCTCTTCAGGGTGTGTCGTGTTGTGCGCGGCCATATTTATGTGCCTTCACTTTGACTGTGTCTCCACACCATCAGCCATGATGTGCTTTTTAGCGCTTCCATATCGATTCAACTGACAGATATAAGTTAGAACAACAAGCTACTATACGCTATAACTGAGGATTTTAGCATGAATGCGCATGTACAAGCCAGTCTGGCCTACAACAAGAGGATAGAGAAAAAGAAGTAACATATTGATTACAACCTTGTACTACAATGGCGGACTCGTGCAAAGCTCTTCCAGAAACCTCTACCATATATGGAGATATCTGCTGACGTAACCAGCGACAAATTCGTCACGAGCCTTTCAAACTCTAAATGGCTCGTTTGGAGGAAGTATGAAGGAAGGCAAGATTGTTTTATAAATATATCCACCGTGCCTCCATGGTTTGATTTCAAATTTTTAGGACTTAGGGCTGTCCTAAATACACAACAACAGGTACCAAGGTAAGAAAAGTTGGTTTTGTAGAAAAAGATTCCTTTAAATGAGGGTGTTCCTATCAAATATGGCCTTCAGTGTCTTGAGTACTTTTGTTCTTACGTGCTTCTGAGGCTGCAATTGGACCAGCAACCCGGGAAGATGAAACATTATATTGCACTTGAAGTTTGGATGCAGTGTACACCACACATAATAATATGGTAAAAGATTATTCCAGAAAGCTATCATATCTATTCTGATCGCTTCAATTGGAGACACCCGGAAACATCTACCGAGATGAGTAGGCTACAAAGGTACATAATGCTACTCTGAATTAACTATCAATAATCAAAACCACATTGTTAACCTGCTGTGTCTCTGCGTAAGTAGAAGAGAAGAAGGGTGCGACCACGGCTTAAATCGCAAATCGACCGCACATTGATCATGTTTAATCATCTTGGGACATTCAATGCCTACAACGATTTTGACTGTACGGCGATCATTGAACTATGTGACTAATTAATAGAAATAGTGTCTATCAGACGCTGTAAAAAGGACAAGGAGGTGATCAAAAATCACTTTATTGAACACATACATAATAACATAATATTATCATCTATTATTGTCATTGTTTTTTTTAATTAATTTATTAGATTTTTTTTGACAATTATCGTCAAACTCGGCTGTCACTCTCCGACTTGCGCACACACACAAGAGTCCCAAACAGTTGTCAATGCAAACCCCACTAAGGCATCATGGCTTCACAAACATTTGTACTAAGCAGAACTCTTTAAAATCACAAATATCATCAAAGTGGTTATAACAACAAATAAAACAGTGTTGCATCTACAAATTATTATTCACATCCAGCCAGGAAGAAGACGCTGTTGTAGCGTGTATACACACATTTGATCACCATGACGACACACATACAAGATCTAGCGAAGCTGTTCAAATTGAAAGTGCTAAAAATACTAAAAACGAATTAAATGTGTCCATGCTGCAAGTTCATTTTACTTAATGAGACATTCTAAAGTGAGATTTCTATATCTAAACTTTTAAGCTAGAAATAAGTATTTTATTCTGAAAACAAGCATTATTCAAATTGCAATTCTTAAATTAAGCATCCATGGGGTGCTGCCCTTTGTCACCGGTCCTGTTCATAACTTTTATGAACAGAATTCTAGGCACAGTCAGGGCGTTGAGGGATCCGGTTTGGTAGCTGCAGGATTAGGTCTCTGCTTTTTGCAGTTGTTGTGATGTGGTTCTGCTGGCTTCCTCCGGCCAGGATTTTCAGCTATATTAGGATCGGTTTCCAGCCGAGTGTGAAGCGAATTAGATGAGATTCAGCAACCCAAAGTCTGAGTCCATGGTTCCCGCTCGGAAAAAGGTAGGGTGCCAATCTACCTTTCTATCCTTACTTATTGTCATGAGATTTGGATTATGACCAAAGGGACAAGATCAGGGCACAAGCAGCTGAAATTAGTTTCCTCAGTCGGGTGGCGGTGCTCTCCCTTAGAGATAGGGGGAGAAGCCGCTGCTTCTCGACATCGAGAGGAGCCAGATGAGGTGGTTTGGGCATCTGGTCAGGATGCCCCCAGATTGCCTCCCTCTGGGGTGTTTAGGGCACGTCCAAAAGGGAGGAGGCCACGAGGAAGATCCAGGACACGTCGTGGGAACTATGTCTCCAAGATGGCCTGGGAACGCCTTGGGATCTGCCAAGAGGAGCTGGACGAAGTGGCTGGGAAGAGGGAAGTCTCCGCTTCGGATGGTTTCCTGCTGGCCCCACTATGGACTGGACTCTTACTGTTATGTTGGATCCACTATGGACTGGACTCTCACAATATTATGTCAGACCCACTCGACATGCATTGCATTCGGTCTCCCCTAGAGGGGGGGTACCCACATATGCGGTCCTCTCCAAGGTTTCTCATAGTCATTCACATCGACGTCCCACTGGGGTGAGTTTTTCCTTGCCCTTATGTGGGCTCTGTACCGAGGATGTCGTTGTGGCTTGTGCAGCCCTTTGAGACACTTGTGATTTAGGGCTATATAAATAAACATTGATTGAAAGTCTGGGCTTTTTTGCTTAAGCTGCTGCCCCTGCGACTCGACTTCAGATAGGCGGAAGAAGATGGATGGATGGTTGGATGGATGGGGTGTGGAAGAATCTTTAAACAACATCTTCTGTGTGGGGAAAAAATCAAAATATCCTACTTGAGTAGTTATTTTCTAGATTTTCGCCACCCCCTGACACCTCACGTACTATTTGAGAAACACTAGATGAATTATTAACTATTGCCGACAAACAACTACAAGAGAAAGCTGTAGGTCAATTTTGTCAGTGTCCTAACTCGAGGTGGGAGAAATCACGGATTTTTAGATGCATTGCAATCCGGACATGGACGATTATAGAATCGATAAGTAAACGTCAATAATCGATAAACGATTAATTTATTTTAAATAAAGTAATGCAAGCAGTTCTACAATTTGGCTGACTGCAGCGAGCAACCTCACTGAGAGATCCGACCAGCTCCTTTACTATCGGGCACTTATGTTCCAGTTTTGGACACCTTTTCATGAATTTAATAAATCTGGGAATTAATTTAACTGTTTCTTATTCCAAATTATTATTTTTTTTAAGTTGCAAGTGATAACCGCTTATTTAGTGAAACGAAAAGAAATGTAAAACTGCATCAATATACGTACAGTCGTGGTCAAGAGCTTACATACACTTGTAAAGAACATAATGTCATGGCTGTCTTGAGTTTCCAATAATTTCTACAACTCTTATTTTTTGTGATAGAGTGATTGGAGCACATACTTGATTGTAACAAAAAACATTCATGAAGTTTGGTTCTTTTATGAATTTATTATGTGTCTACTGAAAATGTGACCAAATCTGCTGGGTCAAAAGTATACATACAGCAATGTTAATATTTGCTTACTTGTCCCTTGGCAAGTTTCACTGTTTTGGTAGCCATCCACAAGCTTCTGGCAAGCTTCTAGTTGAATTTTTGACAACTCCTCTTGACAAAATTGGTGCAGTTCAGCTAAATGTGTTGGTTTACTGACATGGACTTGTTTCTTCAGCATTGTCCACTTGTTCTCGATGGGGTTTAAGTCAGGACTTTGGGAAGGCCATTCTAAAACCTTAATTCGAGTCTGATTTAGCCATTCCTTTACCACTTTTGAACTGTGTTTGGGATCATTGTCCTGTTGGAACACCCAACTGCGCCTAAGACCCAACCCCCGGGCTGATGATTTTAGGTTGTCCTGAAGAATTTGGAAGTAATCCTTCTTTTTAATTGTCCCATTTACTCTCTGTAAAGCACCAGTTCCATTGGCAGCAAAACAGGCCCAGAGCATAATGCTACCACCACCATGTTTGACAGTAGGTATGGTGTTCCTGGGATTTAAGGCCTCACCTTTTCTCCTCCAAACATATTGCTGGGTATTGTGGCCAAAGAGCTCCAATTTTGTTTCATCTGACCACAGAACTTTCCTCCAGAAGGTCTTAACTTTGTCCATGTGATGTCACGATATTAGCCTCCGATATATACAGTCCACTCCACTTTGCAGATTAAAGCAAAATAATTAGGGAAAGTCTTAAAAATACAGTGCATGCATTTGTGTTTGAATTTCCTGTATGGACCCTGTTCTGTTTAGGATCACTAGGGATGAACACCGAATCCGGTATTTTTTTGGCACCGACCAAACCCCGCTAGTCTCAGTGGGCACTGATTCACGTAAATCCAACGGTGCCATGTTATGATACCTGAGTTGCGCGTGACATAACGTCCAGTTCCAGGCTGAGCCGGCTCTAACTAGGGATGTAAAAAGGACTGGTAATAATGATAACCACAGTAAAATTCCGTATAGTTAATATTACCTTTTTAAATTGAAATGATCGAAAAAACGTAATTGATAACTGCACTTTGATAAAACTAAGCTTTTTTTTCTTTTTTATCTATGAAGCTAATACTTTTGATAGGGCTCCTGTATTGGATCTTGTGAGATTGTGCAAGTGGTCATGATAAGGCTGGTCCATAAATATTGGTTAAAAAGTAGGGATTTTTTTTTTTTACAATTCTGCTTCCAGTCCGGGGCAGCTCGGTGGAAGAGGGGTTAGTGCATCTGCCTCACAATATGAAGGTAGTCCTGAGTTCAATCCCGGGCTCGGGATCTTTCTGTGTGAAGTTTGCATGTACTCCCCGTGACTGGGTGGGTTCCCTCCGGGTACTCCGGCTTCCTCCCACCTCCAAAGACATGCACCTGGGGATAGGTTGATTGGCAACAATAAATTGGCCCTAGTGTGTGAATGTGAGTGTGAATGTTGTCTGTCTATCTGTGTTGGCCCTGCGATGAGGTGGCGACTTGTCCAGGGTATACCCCGCCTACCGCCCGAATGCAGCTGAGATAGGCTCCAGCGACCCCAAAAGGGACAAGCGGTAGAAAATGGATGGATGGATGGATGCTTCCCGTTGTTGCTAGGTCAGGTGCTCCCTAAATTTGAAGGCCCCAAAATATGCCACCTATTTGACCCTAAACCTCTAATTAGCACAGACACACTTGAGTTATAGTAAGGTCACCAAGCCTGCACATATGATCGAAATAATCGCATGACTCTCACACACATATTTGTCTTGCAAGAGGCAAAAGGTTTATAAAAGAGAATCATTGTTCCCTATGTCATCCCTTAACACAGAAAATAGTGTTAGCATCATCACACTGTCTCAACACAAAGTGATGTTTTGACTACACGGGACATGTAAATGCCATACAAAAGCCAATTCCCAGTATAGAAATACAAATCGGTGCTGCAATAATCTGTGTAATGTAACTGACATATGGCCACTGTATCAGGTGCATCTGCACAATCCAATCCAAAAGTTTTAAAATACACATATGCAAAGACAATAAAGGGCAGTTTTGACTGACATTGTCAGAAAGGTAGAATATATACCGGACTATAAATCGCAGTTTTTTTCATAGTTTGGCCGGGGGTGCGACTTATACTCAGGAGCGACTTATGTGTGAAATTATTAACACATTACCGTAAAATATCAAATAATATTATTTAGCTCATTCACGTAAGAGACTAGACGTATAAGATTTCATGGGATTTAGGGATTAGGAGTGACAGATTTTTTGGTAAACGTATAGCATGTTCTATATGTTATAGTTATTTGAATGACTCTTACCATAATATGTTACGTTAACATACCAGGCACGTTCTCAGTTGGTTATTTATGCGTCATATAACGTACACTTATTCAGCCTGTTGTTCACTATTCTTTATTTATTTTAAATTGCCTTTCAAATGTCTATTCTTGGTGTTGGGTTTTATCAAATAAATGTCCCCAAAAAATGCGACTTATACTCCAGTGCGACTTATATATGTTTTTTTCCTTCTTTATTATGCATTTTCGGCCTGTGCGACTTATACTCCAAAAAATACGGTAGTTAATTTGTTTATTGCTGTTACTGGAGTTTTGACTATGTCGTAGCGTTTTTCTAGTATTGGAGCTACCATATTTAGCTACATTAGATGAAAATCATATCAACACATTAGCATGACATACTTTAGTTAAAAGTCAATTAAGTATGTAAGCACCACGAGTGGGGCCTCCAAAAGCAAGCTTCTGCAAAAGTGAGCCCCGAAGAACAATTATTCACTTCCTTTTTAGCAATGGAGCCAATAGGTCCAATGGATCAATGAGTCCATGGTCAACGAGGGTTCACGAGGGTCGAGGCAAGTGCAAAGAAAAAGAAAGAAGTGATAAAGAGGGAGATCCTTGAGTATTCCATCCGTTGGTGATAGGAATATTTGTCAAAAGAATGTGTAGCTAATAGAAAAATAATTATAAATTCAAATTGTCAGTATCTGATATCTATCTATATACAACATTTGAACCATTCCTGAGACACCTTGAAGTTAATTGGGATTACACTTTTTTTTACAAGGGATTAGACCAGGGGTAGGAAACCTATGGCTCTAGAGCCAGATGTGGCTCTTTTGATGACTGCATCTGGCTCTCAGATAAATCTTAGCTGACATTGCTTAAAATGATAAGTAATGAATAATTCCGCTGGTAATCACAGTGTTAAAAATAATGTTCAAAATATAAAACATTCTCATGGATTTTAAGTCCATTCATCCATTTTCTACCGCACCTGTTCAAGAAGTCGCATTATTGGTAAGAAGTATTTTATTTATTATTGGTTAGCTTCAGAATAACAATGTTATTAAAAAGAATAAGAGACTTATTGTACTCTAAAAATGTTGGTATTACTTAAAAATGCATGCATTTAGTTGTATTCAGTGTTAAAAAATATAATATGGCTCTCACGGAAATACATTTTTAAATCTTTGGCTTTCATGGCTCTCTCAGCCAAAAAGGTTCCCGACCCCTGGATTAGACGCACCAACACACGCATCAAGGTCTCCAAAACAACAGAAGTAGTCGAGCAGGCCTGAAGGTCAAAGAGGCAGCTGCATATTTGTGCTCTTAATCAGACGGTTTGACGCCAAATTAAGTCCAAAACAAAAGGGTGAATTTAAGTTAACTCAAGTGTATATATAACACTCTAACAATTAAATAATATTCTAACTGTCAACAACACTGAGCAATATCATATCAGTAAATTTAGACCTGTTTTGTTTTCACTCTTGTGTTGAAACTCATGGATTGTGCAAGTGTACCTAACAAACTGATCAATGCAAAGCCCAGGTCAGAGAACACTCTGTTCAAAATGCTAAAATTTGGCATGTAAGCCATGTGCTTGATAAGAAAATGTTTGTTTTCATTGAGTGCATTAAAATGTAAATGTGGTCAAATTAGGAATTAATCCACTCATCTCCCACACAGTCCATGTAAACACACAGTCAGCACCTGTCACTACACGTCATCCCCGTTTAAAAACAGATTTTTCCACGCTTCCTCAGGTGATCTGAAACTACTGTTGTGCGTCCCTATTTGCGAATCCCATACTTTTGGTAAGATGAGGAAAATATGACGCGTGCATGTGTAAAAACCAGGCAACAGAAGCTGAGGCCCACTCATCCGTTACAAGAATGAATGGCCATCATTAGCATGAGGCTCCCCGGCAGCACACTGCAATGCAGCGACACACACAATGGCGAGTCCCACGTTTCCCCCTGCCGTTCCCCCAGAGAAGCCCCTTTTGTTTGGGCAGCATCTGGACCTGACCTCCATGCATTTGAATCGGATGACCCCCTTTTACACTCCATACCCCTCAGCTAGCTCCTCGTCTCCCCTCATATCACGGACCTCTCAAAAACATGCCTTGATGGCAAAGCCCCCATCTTCTCCTGCCTCTCCTATCCTACACCATGTCCGTTTTTGCACACACAGATACCCCCCTCCTCTTTGAGGTAAGGAGAGCAGCCATCTCTCGCTTCCTGAAAGGAAGCTCTGTATACTCGCGGGCCTCGCACAAAGCCTGCAGGGTGAATTTGAAAACCAAAGAGAAAAAAAGCACCAGGGCTAGTGGCCATCTGTCCCCCTGGGTTGAACGTGCCTGCTGCGAGGGTGCCTGGCCCCCTCTTTTCCTCACATGATTCCCACCCCTACCCCCACCGACTCTGATTCCCTTAGCCTATATACACAGCATCCACCACAAACACATACACTCTGCCATGCATACATCACAGTCTTCAGCATACGGATGGCGGACGGTGAGGCCACTTGCCTGCGTACACAGAAGATGCAAATCAAGATGTAATCCGTTTCTTTGTGCTGGCAGCACATGGGAAAAAATTGGCTCCAGCAATCATTTCCCCAAGATCGACGGAAACAAGGAAGCGAAAGATTGAAGGACAGCGAGTACGGGGAAGAGATGAAGAGAGCGAGAGAGAGAGAGAGAGAGAGAGAGAGAGAGAGAGAGAGAGAGAGAGAGAGAGAGAGAGAGAGAGAGAGAGAGAGAGAGAGGATATGGAGGGAGGCAGAGGTAGCAGCTAGAGTGTGACAGAGGAAGGCAGCAGCCACCGCCAAGCCACAGGGACGCTGCCACTCAGAAGGAGGACTTGAAGTCGAAAAGGACTGACAGAGAAAGAGAGAGAATGAGAGAGAGAGAGAGAGAGAGAGAAACCCAAGCACAGGGAGGGAGAGAAGAAAAGATCAGATGGGGGAGGGAGGATTGGTTGACTCCGCAGGCTCAAACGGCGGGATAACGCAGAGATAACCCTCATCCCTGAGCAGCAGCTGTAGACGCGAGCGGGTATTGAATCCCACAAGAGAACGACTTCTCCGTCAATTGTGACATTTGCTGCACGTAATGACAATGCCCATATGTGGCAGCCAGGACAGGGGTGAGGAAGTCGGGGAATGGAAGGGTATATGGCTGAGTAGCGCATGCCGTAATATCCACACATATTCACACACACGCCAGAAAATAAAGAAAATGGCCCCACCTCGGCCCAGTGGTTGAGGCACCTGTTCGAGTCAAGCAAGGGGAAGGCAGGCGAGAGGGGGAGGAGGAGAAGCACATGTGCTCATGTGAGGGGGAGGAGACGAGAAGTGTGGCCTTTATTTGACTGCCTTTGTCATTCCGCCTTGTCATGCCCTGGGAAATATTTGCATTTGGGATAAAGTCAGCGAGACAAGAAACAGGAGATAGTAGGTCATCAAGAGAGCAGGAGAGGGAGGGGCAGGAAAACAGAACGGGAAACAACCTAAACACTCGAAACACAACAGTGTAACCTCCAAATACGAACACCCCTAACTAAATGTGGGCAACAACCAAAAGTCACTAAAGTCACACAAACATGTGAGTGTTGTTTCAATATCTTGCAAGACTTCAATGTCCCACACTAATTTCAGCTTACTTACGGCGTTCACGCTTGTAGTACAGCACATTGATAAAGACCAAAAATAGAGATGTCCGATAATATCGGCAGGCCGATATTATCGGCCGATATATGCGTTAAAATGTCATATCGGACATTATCGGTATCGGTCTTTTTATTATCGGTATCGTTTTTTTAAATTTTATTTTGTTTTATTTTTTTATTAAATCAACATAAAAAACACAAGATACACTTACAATTAGTGCACCAACCCAAAAAACCTCCCTCCCCCATTTACACTCATTCACACAAAAAGGTTGTTTCTTTCTGTTATTAATATTCTGGTTCCTACATTATACTGTATGTCAATATATATCAATACAGTCTGCAGGGATACAGTCCGTAAGCACACATGATTGTGCGTGCTGCTGGTCCACTAATAGTACTAACCTTTAATAGTTAATCTTACTAATTTTCATTAATTACTAGTTTCTATGTAACTGTTTTTATATTGTTTTACTTTCTTTTTTATTCATTTTTTAAATTTATTTATCTTATTTTTTTATTTTTTTATTTTTTTAAAGTACCTTATCTTCACCATACCTGGTTGTCCAAATTAGGCATAATAATGTGTTAATTCCACGACTGTATATATGGGTTGATATCGGTATCGGTAATTAAAGAGTTAGGCAATATCGGAATGTCGGATATCAGCAAAAAGCCATTATCGGACATCCCTAACCAAAAATTTAAAAATACATAGTGTGCACTTGAGTGCTATTCGGTTGGTGGTCACACTTGTATTGTTGTCAGCGCACCAGGTTATTAACAGTTAAGCATACTGTTTCCATAAAGTTGTGCCTCAATTAAATGGTAAATGGTAAATGGGTTATACTTGTATAGCGCTTTTCTACCTTCAAGGTACTCAAAGCGCTTTGACAATATTTCCACATTCACCCATTCCCACACGCACGCACACACATTCACACACTGATGGCGGGAGCTGCCATGCAAGACGCTAACCACGACCCATCAGGAGCAAGGGTGAAGTGTCTCGCTCAAGGACACAACGGACGTGACTAGGGTGGTTAAAGCTGGGGATCGAACCAGGAACCCTCAGGTTGCTGCATGGCCACTCCACCCCTCTGTCGTTTTGGAGAACCGCATATTGTCATCCAAAAGTCAGGTAGTCGTAGTACTTTTTCTAGTGGTAGAATTGTTGTACCAGCTAACATTTCAACATTGTTTTCCAGGATGTGCTGTAAGGAGACGGCATTTCTGGCGACTTCACTGCTAAATGTAACCCCGTATGCGTAATGGCTGCTAAACAAACCCGCCACAGAACAGCACCGCCATTCACAGTCCAGGAATCCCTTCTGCTGTTCTGCTGTGGCTCCGTAGTGCAGTGAAATAGCGCAGACTTTTACGAGATTTCGCAAATCCCCGCATAATCATGTGATAAGAGAAGTTGTAGTAAAGCAAACCAAAAACTGTTTATTCTGTCCTTCCAGAGAGGCAGAAACAAATAAACTCCTTCCTGCCAATAATAACAGGTGTTAAATGGCAACACCGATGAAAGTTTTGCCTTGATAAACAACTTCATTTTTTGTAGCAAGCAACAATACAACAGTAACATCATCCCTGGCGAGCGTGTCACAGCAGCCACTCCCCTGCTTTCCCGGTCTCCATATCACATATATCTGCCCAGGGTATGCCTGTATATTATTCTTTAATTTTGGACCTTCAGAATCAGCATGTCATCAACCGTTTGTGTCAATGAGGTGAAATTACATCTGAAAACCTTGAACCAGTTGACTTCATGTCTGTCGCCGTCCATTAGGACGTTTCAAAGTGTGAAACGCGATCAGCCTTGAAAATGGAGTATTTTATTTTGAAAGTAAGCCGGATAATTTATTTTGTGTTTGTCCATTTTAGCCAACCTAAACGGATTTGTTGTGGCGTCCGGCAAAGATAGAAGCTCCGCGTATATTTAGCGCTGGAATGTGGAACGTGAACTACATGTCGGTGATGTTACACAGGCAGTTGAAACTTTTGTCCTGAATAAAAACGGAAAGGGTCCACCGCCGTGCAGGTGCCGTTTCGCGGCCGTTTCCCATCGAGTGGAAATCTGGAGTAATGACTTGACTCAAAGATCCCTATACTAGCAGAGAAAACTGACTAAAGTTTGTTTAAACCTGTCCAAAAATGACAAGTAAAAAAGCAACCTTTGATTAAAGAGACCCAGGATCTACTCTGATTGTGTGTTTTACTTCTGCATAGCTTTTAGTGGTGTGCTGGAATCTGTTCATTGAGGAGTCAACTTAGTTGCTTTGACTTCAAATTAGTTGTATGTAGAGATGTCCGATAATATCGGCCGATAAATGCTTTAAAATATAATATCGGAAATTATCGGTATCGGTTTCAAAATTATCGGTATCGGTTTCAAAAAGTAAAATGTATGACTTTTTAAAACGCTGCTGTGTATACGGACGTAGGGAGAAGTACAGAGCGCCAATAAACCTTAAAGGCACTGCCCTTGTGTGCAGGCCCAGTCACATAATATCTACGGCTTTTCACACACACAAGTGAATGCAAACCATACTTGGTCAACAGCCATACAGATCACACTGAGGGTGGCCATATAAACAACTTTAACACTGTTACAAATATGCGACACACTGTGAACCCACACCAAACAAGAATGACAAACACATTTTGGGAGAACATCCGCACCGTAACACAACATAAACCCAACAGAACAAATACCCAGAACCCCTTTGCAGCACCAACTCTTCCGGGACGCTACAATATAATAAATACCCCACCCACCTCCCACCACAACCCCGCCCTCCCAACTTCGCCCACCTCAACCTCCTCATGCTCTCTCAGGAAGAGCATGTCCCAAATTCCAAGCTGCTGTTTTGAGGCATGTTAAAAAAAATAATGCACTTTGTGACTTCAATAATAAATATGGCAGTGCCATGTTGGCATTTTTTTCCATAACATGAGTTGATTTATTTTGGAAAACCTTGTTACATTGTTTAATGCATCCAGTGGGGCATCACAACACAATTAGGCATAATAATGTGTTAATTCCACGACTGTATATATCGGTATCGGTTGATATCGGAATCGGTACCGTATTTTCCGCACTATAAGGCGCACCTAAAAACCACAAATTTTCTCAAAAGCTAACAGTGCGCCTTATAACCCGGTGCGCTTTATTACGATTAATTTTCATAAAGTTTCGATCTCGCAACTTCGGTAAACAGCCGCCATCTTTTTTCCCGGTAGAACAGGAAGCGCTTCTTCTTCTACGCAAGCAACCGCCAAGGAAAGCACCCGCCCCCATAGAACAGGAAGCGCTTCACCCGCCCCCGGAAGAAGAAGAAAAAACGCGCGGATATCACCGTACGTTTCATTTCCTGTTTACATCTGTAAAGACCACAAAATGGCTCCTACTACGCGACAAGGATCCGGATCATAAAAAGACGCAATCTCTCCATCCGCACACGGATTACTACCGTATTTCACAGCAACTGATATTCCTGTGAACTGCACTGTGGAACGGGAGCACGTACGGTGAATATTCGCACCACAGGGAATGAGGAGTCATCCTTCACTGTGGTTCTAGCTTGCCATGCTAACTTCCACCCATCCAAAAGAGACCTTTCCAGCCGGCGTCATCATAAAAGCTAACTCGAAGGGATGGATGGATGAAGAAAAGATGAGCGAGTGGTTAAGGGAAGTTTACGCGAAGAGGCCGGGTGGCTTTTTTCACACAGCTCCGAAGGCGAACACACCTTCACTAAGACGGGCAGATAGCGCCGGTCGACATACGCCAACATCTGCCAGTGGATCGTAAATGCCTGGGCAGATAGTTTCGGTCACAACTGTGGTCCGAGCTTTCCGGAAGGCAGGATTCACAGAACTGCTGCACAACAACAGCGACACTGAATCCGATGACTTCGACGAGGCGGAGCCGGCCATTTTTGGATCCCACGCTTGCGCAACTTTTCAATTCGGACACCGAAGACGAAGAATTCGAAGGATTTACGAATGAAGAATAACTTCAGAAGGTGAGCGCTATGTTTATTTTGTGTGTTGTGACATTAACGTTCGAGCAACATTATGTTGCTATTTATTGCTCTACACCATTTTGAATTTTACTATGTTTGTGATTGCACATTTGCGTACATTTTGGGACAGAGTTGTTAGAACGCTGGTTTTCAATATATTATTAAAGTTTGACTGAACTATCTGACTGTTTTTTTGACATTCACTTTAGCGCAGCGTTTTTTTTGACATTCACTTTAGCGCAGCGTAGGCGCGGCTTATAGTCCGGGGCGGCTTATTGGTGGACAAAATTATGAAATATGTAATTCATAGAAGGTGCGGCTAATAATCCGGTGCGCCTTATAGTGCGGAAAATACGGTAATTAAGAGTTGGACAATATCGGGATATCGGATATCGGCAAAAAAGCCATTATCGGACATCTCTAGTTGCATGTCTTGATATTTGTTTCCTTAAAGTGGCCAAGGCTGTTTCGCAGCACTGAGCAGACGTCTCATGCTGCACATCATCAAGTTCCTTTTCATAGTTGGTGGCAAACTGAGTCACAGGTTCTGCATAGTTAGCACTCTCGCTCTGAGCCTTTCATCACCAGTGAATGGCCTGTGTCACAGTCTGCACCCTTATAGTAACCGATCAGTAACACAGTCGTAAGGGCGGTACACTTTGTCAGAACCAGATCCAGTCATTTTTTCTATGCCAATCTAGCACCAACTCTGCAATTGAAATCTCCCAATAAAACTACTTGTTCTGCACTGGGGATGTTCCTGACAGTGGTTGTAAAGTTCTCGTAGTAGTCATTCATTCCTTGCCGCTGGTGTGGCAGCCAACAATGGGGCATATACGCTGACGAAGGTGAGAGGGCATTCACTGGTGTTAAGGCAGAAAGTCAGGAATCGTGTAGAGCCGTTGTTGCTTGGTTCAACCACCTTCAGATGCCCAGGCTTGTAAAAGGCTTTTCCCTGCCAATTGATCGGGAATCGAAAACCGGTTCTTGTTCATAACCGGTTCCCAATGTATCAATTCTTTGGAATTGCTTGCCTTTTTCTGAAACAATTCCCTTAAAAATGCCAGTGGATGGAAATGATGTTATTCTGCAATATGCATAGTGACGTCAGACAGCAAAATGGCGGCCAGGCAGAACAAATGTTCAAAGTTAGGCTACATTTTAAAAGGAAAGAGTACAACAGCACTACTTTTAAATATTGCAAGGCTGCTATTTCATCAAAAGGAGGACATACGAAACATTTAAACACACAGCATGCAATAACTATAAATTAATGTCGCGTTAAAAAACACGACAATCTCATCCTAGCAGCAGTAACACTAGCACGTCATCTGCTGTAAATAGAACAGGTACTAACTCACCTCTAGGACTGGGCCGATATTTGATAAGTCAATTAACCGGTGATAAATGAAAATTGAAGTCGGTAAGTTTTCCAGCGTCGATAAATCGCCATGTGCATGCTTCAAGAGCATTCACACTTTTTGTCGCTCTCAGCAGGTACACATATTTGTACCAAAGCGGAATGAAAAGAAGGGGGTGAATTCTCTTGTCCTCATTAAGTGTCTTTGACTCTTTGTGCAGCGAGGCAGGGCTGCTGGTCTGCTAGCATCACACAGTGCAAGTAGTTAGCATGTAGCAGCTAACATGGACACAATGATCACAAAACCCAAAACCACCACACCAGTGTGGGAATATTTCAGTTTAGACCTTTGGAACAAAGAGAGCCTATGAACACCAAGGAGCCAGTTTGCCAAATGTGCTTGAATACAACAAACCAGAGGTGTGGACTCGAGTCACATGACTTGGACTCGAGTCAGACTCGAGTCATGAATTTGATGACTTTAGACTCGACTTGACAAAATGTAAAAAGACTTGCAACTCGACTTAGACTTTAACATCAATGACTTGTGACTTCACTTGGACTTGAGCCTTTTGAATTGACATGACTTGACATGACTTGCTACTTTCCCCAAAACCCAAAGATGAAAAAGTTATTCGGGAGCGCTCCGTATTTTTCATTGTGTACTTGTCTATCAGCGTTGCGTGTGTCAGCTGGTGTGGTCTCAGTACAACAGCCAATCAAATTAGATCTACTTTGTTTTCATCACACAGCATTCATCCAATCAAATTGCAGGACAACCAACGAAGAAGACATGTCCAAACCACACGCCAGTGAACAAAACATGATACCTAAAATAATTTTGTTTGGGTATAAAAATTACGAGGTGGTCAACACAAAACGGTTTGCAGTATGCAACACATGCGGTTCGAAAATTACTGATGGAGAGGCAACAACTTCCAACTTCGTCCGGCATTTGAAGTTGCACAAAGAACGGTAAGTTGAATGTAAGATAACGTTTATTGGCTAAGTAACGTGACTTTTATTTGCTGTGTAGTTAAATCAGTGAGGCTGTAAACTCACTGCTAACGTTATAACGTTATTGCAAACACGGGAATCTGTTGCAGTTCACTACCTTATTCATACTTTTTGTTCAGTGATTTTTTTTAAGCAGGGTTACGTTAGTCAATATATCACACGTAACGTTAGACGGCGGTCAGCAGCACCGCGTATTTTAGCCACCTAAAAAAAGACAAAAATAGTAAAATAAAGGTCAGTTAAAATGTATACTATATTATGAATATGTGTACCGTTTTAGCTAGCTTTCTGACATACTGTTGGTTGTTTACCTCAGTGGTCCCCAACCACCGGGCCGCGGCCCGGTACTGGTCCGTGGATCGATTGGTATCGGGCCGCACAAGAAATCATTTTTTTATTTTTTTATTTTTTTAATTAAATTAACATAAAAAACACAAGATACACTTACAAGTAGTGCACCAACCCAAAACAACTCTCTCCCCCCTTTTGTTCTGGGCATTGAACATGAAGACTCTTCCTTCACTGTTCCGAGTGGCCATGAGAGTCTTGGCAGTGCCTGCCTCCAGTGCTCCAGTGGAGCGAGTTTTCAGCCATGGTGGCATCATACTACGCCCCCATCGTGCACAAATGACTGACAGACTCTTGGCTAATTTGGTCTTTTGCAAATGCAATGCAGCATAGGGCCCTGACATATAAAAAGTACAACTTTTTTGTTATGTTCACGTATATGTCATGTTTTTTCAATGTTAACACTTTTGTACAAATAAGTACATTTGCACTTTATTTTTCAATGTGTTTGTTCTGTAAAGGAATGAGTTAATGTTTAAAATGACTGGTTAATAGTGCTATTATAAAGTGCAATGTCAGCACAATTTTCTTTCCTGCAATTTAAAATGCACTTGTTTTAATAAATAAATACAGCGTTTGAAAAGCATAGACAATCTGTGTTAATATATTAGTCTGTGGTTAAAAGGACTTGAAAGGACTCGAAACTCAAAATGCAGGACTTAGGACTTGACTTGAGACTTTCCAGTCTTGACTTTGGACTTGACTCGGGGCTTGCCTGTCTTGACTCGGGACTTGACTCGGACTTGAGGGCAAAGACTTGAGACTTACTTGTGACTTGCAAAACAATGACTTGGTCCCACATCTGCAACAAACCTGCACGCCCACTTGAAACACAATCACTTGACAGTGCACACTCACTTTGCGTTTGGTGAACAAGCCAGGTCAGTGTAAACAAATCCGTGCAAATAGTGTGCGCTCACAAAAAGTGTGGTTAAATACATCGCCAAAGACATGCTGCCATTTAATACTGTTACAAAACTAACATTTCTAAAAGTGCTGCAAATGTTTGACAGACATATGTCATGTCGGTGTTCCTCTTTCGAAACTGGCCAGACTTAGGATTTTTTGCATCCGTTTATACTGTAGTATTTATATGGTTACCCTGCACTTTTATTTAAAAAGGTCCTAACTTGATTGTCAGTTAATCAATGTACAACCCTACCTCTGCCTACATGTTCAGTATTGAAGCGCAACTTTGTTTGTCAATAGTTTATTTAGGCATATTATTTATTGTTTTGGTTGTGTATATTTGACCCACCCATCGCACTCCCGCCTTAACCTATCTTATTACTTTTGGTAGTGTATGTTTGAGGGCCCCCTCCTTAACATATTTTATTGATTTTGGTTGTGATCTTTATTCAAGTGCAACATTTTGCTAACAGACAAAGTATATGTTATTATTATTTTATTTTTTTTATTTAACTTGGAAATTTATAAGTTTACAATCCAGTTACAATGTTGAAATACACCTGAAATGTGCGTTTATTGCATTTGAAAGTATTACATGCATTATTATAATGCATTATCAATCGATCAATGGTTAATTTGGTCCCATTAAAATATTGGCAATATTATTGTTTATCGGCAGTAATATGTAGGTCAATATATTGTCAGGCAAAATTTGTTATTGGCCCAGGCTTACTTACCTCCTATCATGTTAGCGATGCTATTTGTTAAATTGAAGTCAATTTCTTCTCATTTAGAGGAGCAAGACGAGAGACAGATTGTGATTGGCTCCAAGGCGGGCAGTAAGTACGAGGGTGCACGCAGGACAGACAAGCAGTGACTAAGTTTGTGGTCACAGTGCTCCTAATCTTCAAGAGGTGAATGTTCAATTGTGTTCAGAGAAAAGTTGTATGTCTTCCTGCAACCACATTTTTATTCAGTCATTTCCATTAAACAGATGAAGCTCATAACATTTGAATACATGTAAAAGTCTGTTCATGTCAGCAATTCAACTTCAAATGTGAAACTAATAATATGTGATATTAACTAATTATATGCAAAGTGAGATATGGCTAGCTTTTATTACCTATTTTTTTGATCATCATATCTTACAGTTTTTGAAAACCCCACATTTTCTGAGATTTTCAATTCAAGGTTTTCATAAACTGTAAGCCATAATCATCACAATGATATCAAAAGAAGGCTTGACGTCTTAAATTGCATGGTATGACCCTCTCATATAATAGTTTCACCTTGTAAATCTCAACACATTATTCAATTTTTTTGAGTTTCACCAGTATATTTTGGAGGGAGATGACAAAGGTTCTTAAAAGTTTTGAAAATGTTAACTTCTTCCGTGATTTCCACATGTTTTATTTTGTCTAATTCTACGGAATACAATGTATTTATTTTATTTATTTTGAAAAGTTATTTTTGTATGCTACCTATGTGCCTGTTAATATACTGTATATGTATATGGGAGGGACACGCTAACAGCCAATCACGTTACAGTATCAACTATCATGTCTGGTTGCACCATCTTGTTGTCTCGTGGTTGATTCTCTGCATGGAGTGAGAAGAGAAAGTAAAAGTGAGTGCTGCAGAAAGCGAAGAAATTGTCCATAAAACAGCAAAAGTCACCTCGACAGTACAACTGTTTTTTTTATTTTTTTTAAATGGACCATAATCCTTAGCCGCGCTCGCCTCATCTCTTTTCAACCCTTGTCTGTTCCATATCCGTGTATACAAACACAACAGGAAGGAACTAAAGTACAGGGCTGTATGATTAAAAACAGTTAAAAATATATAACAAATGGGCTGCTTTAAAATAACAGTAATTTGGTCCAATAATAACTATTGCAGGCAGTACATACATTAATTTCCATACTTAAATAAGAATAACAGACCAATGAAATGTTACACAGCTGTAACTTCCTGACACTAAACCTGCAAAAAATAGTTATTCTCAGGTTTCTCCATGTTTACATTTTCACAAGTTGAGGACCACTGCGGTAGTCCATCTGTACACTGCATTCCTTGTGATTTGATAATTTCATAACATAAACAAATCTGCACCACAGCTTGTGCCCTGGATACATTTCTTTTGAGCCATTTTTGAGTTTGTATCATTAAATTGCATTTCCAGTGAATAATTGTAATGACATGTTATGACAATAAAGCCTGATGAGGAAAGCTCTTTTGCAAAGTGTTATTGGTTGTAAACTAATATGACTGGAAATACATTTTCTGCTTGGAGAAATCCAGTTTATTTCGAACATGCATGCACACAACATGATACATTACAATTTCCAGTTTCTCTTTTCAACATGTTCGAAAAGGAGTAGGAAGAAGCAGAGCTTATTTAATCCTACCCCTGTTGGGAACTCGCATGGCTGCTGTTTGTGCGACCCCAAGATGCAAGGACCAGGAGGAGGATGAGCAGGTAAGATGACTTTAATTAACATCAACAGAGAAATGAAAGCAGTCTTGCATGAGCGTTCCAATATAAAGAGTTTATCATCGAGCACTGAGGAGTGCTCGAGAGAAAACATAAATAGACATATGCTGATTAGCAGCCGGTGTGGACCGGCTGACAATCAACGGCAGGTGAGGAGAAAACAGTGCTCCGCGGAACAAACAGGGAATTTAACAAAATAAGAGCACTGACAGGAAGTAATACAAAAACAAGGAAACAAACAGAAATGAAGTGACCGATTGTCACAACCCCTTTTCCTTTACTAGCAGTTACTAACACTTTTGTTCACTTCCTGTTCTCAATTTATTCACAATATACTTCATAAGTAATAACATTGAAAAATAAATAATTAGTGAAGTAAGTTGTATTTTATATGGTGAGATAAATTTGATTATCAATAAATTCTGAATGTTTATCATGGATCCTTGTAAACACTTTAAGTTTGAAGAGCTTCTTGAATTGTATCATGTTAGTACATTGTTTGATTTATTTGCTTAAGCCAATCCATAATTGCATTCCATATACTAATATACTAAATACTATAGTGTTTTCAACAAAATGTGTGATTGCTGTTTGCTTCTAGTGCTCATCTCCACCATGATATGCCCCCAGCCATTTATGTGAGCGCTGATACTAAAAATGAATCCAGTTATCAATTAACTATTCCAAAATAAGAGGATATGTTGCACAGTAGTCTAAGATAATTAAAAATACAAGCACGTGTATGAATCATATTTGCTTTTGCTTTTTGGGTAGATTTGGAATATCACTGTCTGTCCTTTGTGTGTTGCAGTGGCCTTTTCATCTTCCTCGATCTTTGTAAGAGCCTAACATGTACACTACATAATCAGGCAAGAATCTATTTTCAATAAATTAGAACATCATAATCCCCAGCAGGGGAAGAGAGGCGGATTTACTGGTCACATGGCTCAGCAAGCGATAGAGAGAGAGAGAGAAATAAACCACGAGAAAAGGAAAGGGAAAGAAATACAAAATAAAGACAACATTTTCAGTAAAGAAATTCATGCAAACACACACATTTGCATAGTCAAACCTGAATCCGTACGGAAATGGAAACTGGAGGAAGTTGTGTTCAAATCATAATTCAATGATTAAATCATGTCCATGCATAACAAAACAATTCCCAAGGGGGGAGAAACAAACAGATACACAACATTACTGATTGATACCGCGTGCTCCTTCATTGAAAGACTTAGCCTGGAGCCTTGTGGTCATGTCAACTTAACAAAAAAGGTTAACTTAACACAAACATGATATGAGTACAGTCGGAAATTATCTCCAGCTAAAAGAACAAGCAAATGTAACCAATGACTGTCGTAGGAACTGGGTAGATTTGGAATATTCTATGACTTTGACTGGGGTCAATGTTGATGGAGACTCATGTTTACCTTTCATTCATTAGTAGCCAAAATGGTGACGACGTTATATCGTCAGGCAAAAATGTATTCTGGGTGGGAGAAACGCATTGAGCATTTGAGCAAGAATAATATGAGACGAACAAGATAAAAGCCCAAAGGAAGTGGGTCAACAGTTTAAAGTTCAATAAATGATGCTAAAGACTGTTTAAAGACAAGTCTACTTCCAGATGTTTCAGTTTAAGAATTCACCAGTACAATATCATATAATTATATAATAAAATTATACTTACAAGGCACAGCATGGCGATACAGGTTGGCTCGGATGGTCTTTTGCAGGTTGTGGTCCGGAGACGCCTTTTGGAACCTCAGACTAAGGTAGTGTTTCAGGTCTTTGTTCAGCTTATTGCCTTGAAATTGCAGAAAAAAACAAGTTTAGGTCAAAGAAACTCATGAACACCAACATAACATCTTAACATAAGGCTATACTCCCACTCGTTATCTGGTAAACAAATAAGGTGAATGGTTTGGTCCTACATTTGTTTTATCATGGGCCAAAGGTTTATACGTTTGCGATGCCATGAAGAACTGTTAAAATGTAAGGACATATGCCACAGGGAGACTGTGAAATTATTTTCACTGTCATTTGAACACTGGTCCATGATTTTGGCCCATTGACGAGCACACTCAAAGTGATTGTTTGAAAGTCCATTTGTTTGGTGAGTACCTGAGTTCAAATGATCAACCTTCACCAAATGAACCGCACTATTAAAGCAATGACGCCAAAGTCTATTTTATTTGATGTTGTTAAATGTCAACATATCTTAAGATTGTTTTGGCATACAGGTGTATTATTGTATTCAATTAAACATACTCATTGACTATAAAACCTGTGACAGAAACATGTCACATGGATAAAAGTTACTTTAGGTACAATCAGGTAGATGCATTAAAATAGATACATTTAAGCTATAGTGAAGCTCAATAGAGTGGTTGGAAATCAGAAAAGAGTCCCTGATTGGCTATATTTACCAGGCCCTCTCTGCATTTATCCAATAGGAGACAGGAATGCTGCTGGCTAAGTTTGAATACAGCACGGCCACTCACAATGGAGCCAGATGGCCAGGGCTAGCTCTCACGCCAGGGTCTCATTTAGGACCATTTAATGATCCCCAAATTTATCATCCAAGTCTGTGGGAGCTGGCAAGCCTTTCTTGGGGGAGGTGCCATGTCTTCTGGTTGGCTTCCCACTGTAGAGGATGATTTTCTTCTGACTCTATGCTATCACTTCCTTCAACCTCACCTTTGATGATATCAGAGTTTATACATTTAAGTCCCATCTTAAAACTCATTTGTATACTCTAGCCTTTAAATAGCCCCCCTGTTAGACCAGTTGATCTGCCGTTTCTTTTCTTTTCTCCTCTGCTCCCCTTTTCCTTGAGGGGGGGGGGGGCACAGGTCCGGTGGCCATGGATGAAGTGCTGGCTGTCCAGAGTCGGGACCCGGGGTGGACCGCTCGCCTGTGCATCGGCTGGGAACATCTCTGCGCTGCTGACCCGTCTCCGCTCGGGATGGGGTCCTGCTGGCCCCACTATGGACTGGACTCTTACTATTATGTTGGATCCACTATGGACTGGACTCTCACAATATTATGTCAGACCCACTCGACATCCATTGCTTTCGGTCTCCCCTAGAGGGGGGGGGTTACCCACATATGCGGTCCTCTCCAAGGTTTCTCATAGTCATTCACATCGACGTCCCACTGGGGTGAGTTTTTCCTTGCCCGTATGTGGGCTTTGTACCGAGGATGTCGTTGTGGCTTGTGCAGCCCTTTGAGACACTTGTGATTTAGGGCTATATAAATAAAGATTGATTGATTGATTGATTGATACGTAGATATATACATTAGCTAAATTACACTGATCCATGTGACAAAAGACAGCAAAATAAATGATCAGGAATACAACTATGCAAAGATAGATGCCAATGTAGTTTTTTATACCACATAGAATAAACACGTTTAAGGCGATAGGAAATAAACCACAACAAACTGACATCTAATATAATAATATCACATATGGGAAATCACAGCAAATCCATTTGTCAGCATGAGTCCTGTGGGACTATAAATAGATGCTGACTTTCATTATCCTTTGATTTGAGACACTGTCATTATAAAAATAAAAGCCATGGAGCAAATCAAATTAGAACCAGAGGTGAGTAAACAGTGGAGAAAAAACTAAACAGACATTGGTTGGCTGTTGACTTTACTGTATTTTTTCGTTCTCAACAAACACGCACACACACACACACACACACACACACACACACACACACACACACACACACACACACACACACACACACAGTGTAGCTCACTGCAAGCAAAGCACAGTCAGATAATTGTTACCTAGCAACCAGTGCTGACGAGCATCATTATGGTCCGTACTAGGCAAGCAGCAGTCAGACTCTAAAGGGTAAAAAAACCACAGCTGTGGCAATACTCACTCACATCCATAATGTAATGTTATGCAGGCATTCTGTACATCCTGTGTGTGTAAAAGTGTAAATATCTAAATAAAAAAATAGAATAAGGTTAGTTCAACAAGCACGCATACAGTCAATACGTGTTTGTGTTCTACAATCTACACCACGTCATTTTTTCTGGCTCAGATTTTCTCTGTGAGATTGGAATCATTGTCAGGAACGACCAGCTCCTGTGGGGATGTTCTGTCAGCAGAAAGCGCCGGCCACCTAGGTGTCACGCTTCAACAGTGAGAGAGTCATCAAATGTTTAATATTTATGAGGATTAACGCCACACAGATCACAGATTACACATACACACGGTGATGAGTGTGGATGTGTTCAGTCTGTACCTCACTGGCTCTGGTTCTCAGGGGATCAAATTCTATTATGTTAAAGTAGAACTGCACTTTTTTTTGGAATGTTGCCTATCATTCAGAATCCTTTTGTAAAACAAGGTCACATATGTTTTTTTTTCATATGCATTCAAATTTGTAAAATACGGCAAGTACGAGGCAGCTAGCAATACAGCTAATGGAGTACATTATTTGCCCATAAAGCCCACTAAAAAACATCCAAAAACAGTCAATATTACTCCATTTACATCTCGTGACCTGAATATTAACCAAGTATAGCGATATTGTTATCATAAGTGCTACTGTAATGCAGATAAACATTTTATAGCGCTGTGATCACAGAAAGCTAACAAGCTTATGCAGCTATTGACATACTGAGCTGCTGCTGCTGCATTGCCCCTGAGTATTCTAGATCAGTGGTCCCCAACCTTTTTGTAACTGCGGACCGGTCAACGCTTGAAAATGTGTTCCACGGACCGAGGGGGGGGTATTTTTTATTTTATTTTTTATTTTTTGTCATAAAAAAATACTATCATGTGTGCTTACAGACTATATCCCTGCAGACTGTATTGATCTATATTGATATATAATGTAGGAACCAGAAATATTAATAACAGAAAGAAACAACCCTTTTGCGCGAATGAGTGTGAATGAGTGTAAATTATGGAAGAGAGGTTTTTTGGGTTGGTGCACTAATTGTAAGTGTATCTTGTGTTTTTTATGTTGATTTAAAGGGGAACATTATCACCAGACCTATGTAAGCGTGTATACCTTGATGTTGCAGAAAGAAGACCATATATTTTTTTAACCGATTTCCGAACTCTAAATGGGTGAACTTTGGCGAATTAAACGCCTTTCTAATATTCGCTCTTGGAGCGATGACGTCACATCGTGGCGTCACATTGGGAAGCAATCCGCCATTTTCTCAAACACCGAGTCAAATCAGCTGTTATTTTCCGTTTTTTCGACTGTTTTCCGTACCTTGGAGACATCATGCCTCGTCGGTGTGTTGTCGGAGGGTGTAACAACACGAACAGGGACGGATTCAAGTTGCACCAGTGGCCCAAAGATGCGAAAGTGGCAAGAAATTGGACGTTTGTTCCGCACACTTTACCGACGAAAGCTATGCTACGACAGAGATGGCAAGAATGTGTGGATATCCTGCGACACTCAAAGCAGATGCATTTCCAACGATAAAGTCAAAGAAATCTGCCGCCAGACCCCCATTGAATCTGCCGGAGTGTGTGAGCAATTCAGGGACAAAGGCCTCGGTAACACGGCAAGCAATGGCGGCAGTTTGTTCCCGCAGACGAGCGAGCTAAACCCCCTATCGGCCCTAGCTTCCCTGGCCTGCTGACATCAACTCCAAAACTGGACAGATCAGCTTTCAGGAAAAGAGCGCGGATGAGGGTATGTCTACAGAATATATTAATTGATGAAAATTGGGCTGTCTGCACTCTCAAAGTGCATGTTGTTGCCAAATGTATTTCATATGCTGTAAACCTAGCTCATAGTTGTTAGTTTCCTTTAATGCCAAACAAACACATACCAATCATTGGTTAGAAGGCGATCGCCAAATTCGTCCTCGTTTTCTCCCGTGTCACTGGCTGTCGTGTCGTTTTCGTCGGTTTCGCTTGCATACGGTTCAAACCGATATGGCTCAATAGCTTCAGTTTCTTCTTCAATTTCGTTTTCGCTACCTGCCTCCACACTACAACCATCCGTTTCAATACATTCGTAATCTGTTGAATCGCTTAAACCGCTGAAATCCGAGTCTGAATCCGAGCTAATGTCGCTATAGCTTGCTGTTCTTTCCGCCATGTTTGTTTGTGTTGGCTTCACTATGTGACGTCACAGGAAAATGGACGGGTGGTTAAAATCAGGCACTTTGAAGCTTTTTTTAGGGATATTGCGTGATGGGTAAAATTTTGAAAAAAACTTCGAAAAATATAATAAGCCACTGGGAACTGATTTTTAATGGTTTTAACAATTCTGAAATTGTGATAATGTTCCCCTTTAATAAAAATAAAAATAAATTTATATATTTTATTTTTTTATTTCTTGTGCGGCCCGGTACCAATCGATCCACGGACCGGTACCGGGCCGTGGCCCGGTGGTTGGGGACCACTGTTCTAGATTATAAATAAGGCCTCTAACCTGTATAGTGGAAGGTTGTGGCCATAAACCGAGAAATTGGTCAACTCTGACGTCCAACTTATACCTGGAGATGGCGAGAAAGACACTAAAACTTGTCGTGGAACTTTTTTTTTTTTCAAATTGCGTGAGAATTATGATTTATTCATGATTTAAACGGGAAGATATGAGCATCCCATCAGTCGACATCCCTGTGAGAACAGATATAGTACAGTAATTGATTGCTTTATTATGTTCGTAGTTTGTATTTCTTGATTAGCACTTACAAATGCTGCTGCATGATGCTTAGTGTTTCAATAAAGCTGTATATGTTAAGCACACAGCTTCTAAAACTTGTAGCTCATCCTCCTTATATTCAGGCTCAAAAATATAACGTTCTAGATCCTCATTTGTTTCAAAATAGTCTTTGATGTCTCCCACAAAGTCTGTCATAATTAGTAGTTGTTGTTATTGTTGTTGAAGGGAAAAGTGAACGTTATGATGCGTCTATTAAATGAATATGCTGCTGTATGCTTAAAATGATTTTTAAAAAAAAGTAAATATTACATGTAATGATGAATGTGCCTGTTACTACAATACATATATGCTTACAGTGTGTATATGAATCATTGATGGAGGTTTTTGGAGGTTTTTAGAGTGTTTATAGGCTATATATACAGTAGCTGGGTTGCATATGACGTCATTTCCGTTTTTTTTCTTCACGGCTTAATTCACTCGATGGTTAAGCAGCTTGAGCATAGAAATAAAACAAGTGAGAGTGAGTGTAAAGTTTGAGCAGAAAATGCCGTATGGCTGTTCTGTTCTTGGGCGCTGCAATCATTTAATTACAGAGATAGGAAAGAGCTTTCATAGAGACCTGAAATAAAGGAAAGTGTGTCGAAGGAAATGACTCTTAAAAATAATCACTTTCATCCTCTTGTGGAATACAATCGGACCGTTTGTGCCTGTAGCGATAACTTTGTAAAATGTTTGTTTGAATATTTGATTTGTTTGAGAAACTTTCCTTGATGCAATCAGGTTTATTCTCTACTAGATTAATAGTGTTCGAGAGACAAACCAAAGAAAAAAAAAAGAAAGGACAAGAGATCGCATTAGTTTGTGTTCTTTTGTGGTTGCTATGCCTATATAGAACTACGGTACAAAGACCTGGTTGTGCAAATATATTAATGTCATGTTAAGTCCTCGTAATAAATACTGTGATTGTTGGTCCAATCCACCGTATTTTCTTTATCGATTTCCGTAACAGAAATTAAAAGCTTAGTTCTTGTGCAGGAAAGCCAAGTGCTTTGTTTGACACGGATGACCACATTATAGCGTCTTTGGTGATATTTGTTAGCATCAAGAAAACATCCTCAATAGTATTAATAAAGTAGATTAATAAAACTATTGTAAGCCAGCATATACTGAATCTTGATATTGCTAGCAAAGATTGCTGAACAACAGGGACATTAATAGCTAAATAATAAGACAAAATATGAACTTCACACCATAAAACAACTGCAGACATGAATTGTAGATAAGACAAACATCTGTAGCAGGAAATCAACCGCAAACAAACGTATCCTTTTTCTAATTAGCGTCACGATCACAGCAGCACGGCACTTATGTCAATCAAATACAAACCCTGTTTCCATATGAGTTGGGAAATTGTGTTAAATGTAAATATAAACGGAATGCAATGATTTGCAAATCCTTTTCAACCCATATTCAATTGAATGCACTACAAAGACAAGATATTTGATGTTCAAACTCATAAACCTTTTTTTTTTTTTGCAAATAATAATTAACTTACAATTTTATGGCTGCAACACGTGCCAAAATAGTTGGGAAAGGGCATGTTCACCACTGTGTTACATCACCTTTTCTTTTAACAACACTCAATAAACGATTGGGAACTGAGGAAACTAATTGTTGAAGCTTTGAAAGTGGAATTCTTTCCCATTCTTGTTTTATGTAGAGCTTCAGTCGTTCAACAGTCCGAGGTCTCCTCTGTCGTATTTTACGCTTTATAATACGCCACACATTTTCGATGGGAGACAGGTCTGGACTGCAGGCAGCCCAGGAAAGTACCCGCACTCTTTTTTTACGAAGCCACGCTGTTGTAACACGTGCTGAATGTGGCTTGGCATCGTCTTGCTGAAATAAGCAGGGGCGTCCATGAAAAAGACGGCGCTTAGATGGCAGCATATGTTGTTACAAAACCTGTATGTACCTTTCAGCATTAATGGTGCCTTCACAGATGTGTAAGTTACCCATGCCTTGGGCACTAATGCACCCCCATACCATGACAGATGCTGGCTTTTGAACTTTGCGTCGATAACAGTCTGGATGGTTCGCTTCCCCTTTGGTCCAGATGACACGATGTGGAATATTTCCAAAAACAATTTGAAATGTGAACTCGTCAGACCACAGAACACTTTTCCACTTTGCATGAGTCCATCTTAGATGATCTCAGGCCCAGAGAAGCCGGCGGCGTTTCTGGATGTTGTTGATAACTGGCTTTCGCGTTGCATAGTAGAGCTTTAACTTGCACTTACAGATGTAGCGACGAACTGTATTTAGTGACAGTGGTTTTCTGAAGTGTTCCTGAGCCCATGTGGTGATATCCTTTAGAGACTGATGTCGGTTTTTGATTTGAGTCTGAGGGATCGAAGGTCACGGTCATTCAATGTTGGTTTCCGGCCATGCCACTTACGTGGAGTGATTTCTCCAGATTCTCTGAACCTTTTGATGATATTATGGACCGTAGATGTTAAAATCCCTACATTTCTTGCAATTGCACTTTGAGAAACGTTGTTCTTAAACTGTTTGACTATTTGCTCACGCAGTTGTGGACAAAGGGGTGTACCTCGCCCCATCCTTTCTTGTGAAAGACTGAGCATTTTTTTGGGAAGCTGTTTTTATACCCAATCATGGCACTCACCTGTTCCCAATTAGCCTGCACACCTGTGGGATGTTCCAAATAAGTGTTTGATGATCATTCTTCAACTTTATCAGTATTTATTGCCACCTTTCCCAACTTCTTTGTCACGTGTTGCTGGCATCAAATTCTAAAGTTAATGATTATTTGCAAAAAAAAAAAAAATGTTTATGTGACACTTACAATTAGTAGTCACAATTGAATGAATGTGTAAATAGAGTATCCTAATTTAGTTCGAGGTATTTTCATATCTAAAGTCACAGTTAAAGTGTATGTTTCCAAGATGAATGCCACAAAACATGTTATTCCGCCACGCCCGCAGAGGGAGCACTCGTATAGGAAAGGAGGAAAATGGGAGGTGCTTGTTATTGCTTCCTTGTCTCAGTCAGGTCACACCCTGCTATGACAAGCAATCAAGCACTTTGTGTCTCGTTTTTATTCCTATAAAACAGGTCGGTAAAGTGTGATAATATTAACACATTTGTCTCCAAGCAATTATAAGCGTTTCTGAATGTAGAAATATCGAAGAATGTTGTTTAAAAGTGTATATTTGTGATGAAATTTGTAACGTTCAATAAGCGATGTCTCCCTTTGTGTGCGAGCGCGTGGTTGGGCGGGAATGGCGGCGGCAGTGGAGACTTGTTAAAGATAAACTGTGATTGTTAAGAAGTATTATAGGTATAGTCAGGTAACAATGTGTGTAATTGTAATTGATTTATAATGACAGTGACAATATAGAAAAAAGCGTTCAAGAAAGCAGCAATATTAAAAAGAGGCAATGTCAGGATACAGTACAAACATGTAAAATGAAGATGTTTATTAAAGTAACAGTACCGCTACGTGATGCTTTTACACAAGAAATATAGTGTTGGGGTATGTAACGATCAATCCTCCATGTTTTTGTGGATTTGTTTTATCATTTCAAAAGTAAAGATGTAATTGTTTAACAATGTGAATGAACAAATGGGGAATTGAAATTACATTATCAAAACTATTTGGAAGAGATTAAAAGCACAATAGAAATGCAAATGAGAGTAAAGCAGTCAAGAAATGTTTAATTAAAAAAAACAGGTCACACCCTGCGATGACAACGCAATCAAGCACTTTGTGTGTCCTTTTTTTTCCTATAAAACAGGACACACCATATCGAACACTGGGACCAGGCTACTCAGTGCGAGGCCTGTAACATTTATCAGTTTGAACATCAAATATGTTGTCTTTGTAGTATATCCAACTGAATATGGGTTGAAAATGATTTGCAAATCATTGTATTCCGTTTATATTTACATCTAACGCAATTTCCCAACTCATATTGAAACGGGGTTTGTACGTTACTTACCGATCCACGAATAAGTCCATCTATGTCTTTCACAAAATAATGCTTAATTTGTAGACACCTCCAGATGTAAACACATGCTGTGCCTCTGATCTTTTCTTCTCTAAATACCGTAAGTGTCAAATGAAGTGAGGTTGTAGCAAGCAGTAACCTCTTGGTGATGATAAATGGTTTAAATCTTTTTTTAAATATTTTATTAGGACTGAAAAATTCACTCCTTTACATTTTAAAATTTTTTTTTTCATAATCGCTTATATATTTGCCTCTAAACCTTTCAAAATAGGCTCAAATCTGCACTGATTCAGGTAAATAAACAGTAGCCTAATGGGGCTCTAGACCATTGCCTAAAACCCTCTAGGTCACGTGTTTGTAACCCATCTATAGAGCTAATTCCATTAGCTACATTGTTAGCTGACTCTTACTAATGTTTATTTAGGAGTTAGAATGCATACAAAAAATTAAAAAATGTGTGCTTGTCTCACATAAGGGATGTGAATAATCGACAACAATTCCAAAAAAAAGGGCAGTTCCCCTTTAACCTTCACATAGAAAAAGCCTCACAGTGGATGTTGTGAAGAAACTCGGGGTGTCTTAGAATCGACAATTGGATTTGGAGGAATTTGATTTGACTATCAACCTCACAGTTAAAACATCTGATACAAAACCTCCCTTCTCCGAGTACCAGAGGCCCCCTGCATAAAGCGGATGTGCTGGGAGGATGTGCTGAAATGGGAGACATCCCGACATGCCAGTGAAGCTTGCCATGCCACCTCCGCCTTGATGGGACCCTGTCGGGGCCGGCTTCAGCGTCTGAGGTAGGGATGTCCCGATCCGATATTTGGATCGGATCGGCCGCCGATATTTGCCAAAAAATGCGTATCGGCAAGGCATGGGAAAATGCCGATCCAGATCCAGTTTAAAAAAAAAACTCTGGTCCGTGTTTTCCAACGCACCGATTTAAATAATACATTCCACTTTTCTGCTGCTCCCTAATTTCCGTTCTGCATTTTCCAGCACACCTTCAACACATCCACAGGTCTGTGGATTCTCACGCAGTTGCTTTTAGCTGCTGGCATTACACGACAGGCTCTCCTCGCTCTTTCCTGTGTCTCCCTCTCACAGACAGCAAGCGCACCTTCTTACACACGTCACATACTGTCACGTCATACGTCACATACGTATACGCCCTCGCGGAGCAGAGAGGTAGCAGCATGGCTAACGTTAGCTGTGATGCTAGCGCAGCCGTGCGAGCAACGTTCCCTCTCAGGTGCGCGCCTGTGCAATTGCGCACTGCTCAAGCGTCCTCTGCGCACGGCAAATCTATGCCACGCACAAAATCAAATAAAAAAATAAGTGCATAACAATTTTCGACACACGGACATGACAGAGAAAACAGTTTTCGTCATCATTGTGCCAGGGTGTACCCCGCCTTCCGCCCGATTGTAGCTGACATAGGCTCCAGCGCCCCCCGCGACCCCAAAAGGGCATAAGCGGTAGAAGATGGATGGATGGATGTTCAAATATTGTAACGTCTGTCGAGACGCTTATCTCCATTCGGTGCCACACGCCCACACCATCAAAATGCCGAGGCAAACATTTCCAGATCAACACCGTATGAAAAAAATAGTGATTTTTTTTAGTTGTGATTTCCTTCTCTGCATGAAAGTTTAAAAGTAGCATATATTAATGCAGTATGAAGAAGAATGTTTTAATGTAGACACATAGAATCATCATACAGCTGTGATTATATGCATCAAGTGTTCATTCAAGGCTAAGGCAAAATATCCGCATATATATCGTGTATCGCAATATGGCCTTAAAATATCGCGATATTAAAAAAAGGCCATATCGCCCAGCCCTAGTTCAATGATGCCATTTCTGTTTGTCATGTATAATTTTGTCTATTTTGTGTTTATCCTTTAATAAACAGGTCAGTTTCTTGTTACCAACCATTGTGTATTATTCAAACTTCCCTAATTCAGCTGGCTAGTTGTTATCAAGAGTACTAAAACCCTTTTCAACATGATTCTGACAACTAAGTAGGCTAAATAACTTTAAACTTTAATACATGCTTGGATAGGCCAGTATCGGTATCGGATCGGAAGTGCAAAAACAACATCGGCATCGGATTGGAAGTGCAAAAACCTGGATCGGGACATCCCTAATCTGAGGACCTCACTAAACCAGCCGATCTTTACAGTGTTTATTTGTCTGAGTGTTTTAACCCTTTTTTCTTTGAGGTGGAAAAAGTCACAAATAAGATCTCTTTATTTGTGGTGAGCCTAATTAGATGCACTCTTATTTTTTTCTTTTAAAAAAACGCTATAGATTTTGGCCATAGTTGGTCGACAAGCAATGTAACAATATTAAAATTTCATATAATGGTTATTGTGACCAAAATGATCAGAGTTATCAATAGGCTTGCAATATTGTTGAATGTGCTCAAAAACTACTTATACACACACTGAAATCTTTAAAATTTTTTGAACAACTAAAATAAATTAGAAAGCCCACTGCTTTGCATGTTTTCAAAAGTATACATACAGCAATGTTAATATTTGGTTGCATGTCCCTTGGTAAGTTTCACTGCAATAAGGCGCTTTTGGTAGCCATCCACAAGCTTCTGGCAAGCTTCTGGTTTAATTTTTGACCACTTTTCTTGACAAAATTGGCGCAGTTCAGGTAAATTTGTTGGTTTTCTGACATGGACTTGTTTCTTCAGCATTGCCCAAATGTTCTCAATGGGGTTTAAGTCAGGACTTTGGGAAGGCCATTCTAAAACCTTAATTCTAGCCTGATTTAGCCATTCCTTTACAACTTTTGACCTGTGTTTGGGGTCATTGTCCTGTTGGAACACCCAACTGCGCCCAAGACCCAACCTCCGGGCTGATGATTTTAGGTTGTCCTGAAGAATTAGGAGGTAATCCTCCTTTTTCATTGTCCCATTTACTCTCTGTAAAGCACCAGTTCTATTAGCAGCAAAACAGGCCCAGAGCATAATACTACCAACACCATGCTTGACGGTACCTTTTCTCCTCCAAACATATTGCTCGGTAGTGTGGCCAAACAGCTCAATTTTTGTTTCATCTGACCACAGAACTTACCTCCAGAAGGTCTTATCTTTGTCCATGTGATCAGCAGCAAAATTTAGACGAGCCTTAAGGTGTCGCTTGTGGAGCAAGGGCTTCCTTTTTGCATGGTAGCCTTCCAATTCATTGCAGACCTGCTTTTTGGAGGTTCTCGGTTGATTCTTGATCATCCTGACCGATTTTCTCTCAGTAGCAGGTAATAGCTTGCGTTTTCTTCCTGATCGTGGCAGTGACAAAACGGTGCCATGCACTTTATACTTACGATTAATTGTCTGCATAGTTGCTCTTGGGACCTTAAGCTGCTTTGAAATGGCTCCAAGTGACTTTCCTGACTTGTTCAAGTCAATGATTTGTTTTTTTCAGATCTGTGCTGAATTCCTTTGACTTTCCCATTGTCGCGTTTGTAACCGAGTCTAATGACTGCATCACATGAGCCCTATGTAAATGGGCACAGAGAAGTCAACAGGTGTCGTCAATCATAATCACTCACATTAAGTTAAGAGGCCATGCCATGAAGCTAATTTGATTTGATTGTAACTTTTCTATATCACCAAAATTGATAATGTATGTTGCTGTATGTATACTTTTGACCCAGCAGATTTGGTTACATATTCAGTCGACCCATAATAAATTCATAAAATAAACAAACTTCATGAATGTTTTTTGTGACAAACAAGTATGTGCTCCAATCACTCCATCACAAAAAAATAAGAGTTGTAGAAATTGTTGGAAACTCAAGACAGCCATGACATTATGTTCTTCACAAGTGTATGTAAACCTATGACCACAACTGTAAGTAATGTAGTAACGAGCACATTTAAAATAACATTTAATACTTACGTATCATTTTAAGCATACCAGGCGCATTAATTTCAAAAACGCATCACAACGTTTTTGTTTTTTTTCTTCATCATTGATTTCTACTCACTGCAGACTTCATGAGAGCCAACAAACATCAATCCATCCATCCATTTTCTACAGCTTGTCCCTTTCGGGGTCGCGGGGGGTGCTGGAGCTATGTCCAGGGTTCGCCGCCGCCCGAATGCAGCCAACAAACATAATAAAACATAATTTACCATGCAAGGTCTGCTGTCATTAGGATGCCGATTGCTAGGATGTTCATATATTCCCATTTAGGTGAAAAATGTTTTATAATCCTTGCGAAAAAAAACAGGGTGGAGGATCAGGGGAAACACGTGCTTTTCGTGTCGTTCTGGAGGACGAGGTATGAATAAACTTGCTTTAAAAGGGTCATATTACACCCAGTGATGGGCAAGCGACTTGGAAAATGTAGTAAGCTAAGCTACAAGTCACTTTTGATTAAATGTAGCTATCCCCAGTGAATTGTAACAAGCTACACTACAAGCTTCATGGCAAAAGTAGCTTGCTACATTAAAGCTACATTATAAAAATATATAACTTAATGTACAACTTTCCACCAAACGAGAGAAAAAATACTCAGTTTGATTGTTTATTACAATAAATTCAAACTAGAAACATGCCCTCTGTCTGGCTTTTTAACTTTTCTTTTATATTTGCATGTACGAAATGAGGGAAAAAACACAGACAACAAATTAAACTAGAGGCAGTGAAACAATAATAATTGATAAATAAACACCATCAAATATACTCCAATGGAGACTTTTCAGCACAAGACAAATGACTGTTTTAACAGAAACCACAGTGGCAAAATGACAATAACCTGGCCAAAGGAACTAAATATTTGTCTCACAAAAGTGACAAAAATTATCGCCTTTAAGGTACGTGAAGGAGCCCAGAACTGATTCTATTTAAATGTTTGCAATATTCCAGGGTTCCTCATGAGGAAAACTAACAATTTACTAAATCCATAAACTGATACAAAATTGTATTAGATTGAGTAGATGGTGAGTTATTTTGACGTAGAGAAATCCCATGTTTTTATTAATTTTCCAAAGAGATTTTCATATTTTGAAATGCAAGTATTGATGCTCCACTGACCCCCAGAATTAGACACACATAATAAAGTTGTTTTGTTGTTTGGCACTAAATTAACCACAACATTAGTGTCATGACCCGTTGCCGGGTCATGTCTTGATTTATGTTTAGTAGCTTTTTTATAATGTGTTTAAATCTGTTTCTGTTCTCAACGTTCTTTCCCTTTGTTTACGTTTGGTTGCCGTGGACACTAATGATCACACCTGTTTTCTGTTTAGTGATTAATGTCCTCCCTGTTTCTGCCCCTAATCACGCCTCTTTTAATTTTAGTGTATCCTAGCCTAAAGTTGCTGGATCAATGTACGCTCTATGCGCCGGGTACGTTTGCCCTTGCTGTGATGACTTTTCCTCTTGTTTACCGTTGGCAACGTTGCGTGCTACAGCTTATGTTTTTTCACCTCTGCGTGCTAAAGTAAGTTTTTGCTTTGTTGATCCTAACACGCTTTTCATGTTTTTGCCTCTTATATGTATAACAATCAGTATCAGTATCTGCCCTGAAAAAAATGGGTCAGTCTCTAATCAGAGCCACCAGTGCAGTGGGCTCCCGCTGAGGAAATGCTGGAAATAACCCCATACAATGTATAGTAAGAAGACAAAATAAATTGAATTAATTGTATTAATACGATGCAATATAATCAGTCAAATGTATCCATCCATTCATCCATTTTTTTTTATCGCTTGTCCCTTTCTGGGTCGCAGGGGGTGCTGGAGCCTATTTCAGGTGCACATGGGCGGGGTACACCCTGGACAAGTCGCCACCTCATCGCAGGGCCAACACAGACAGACAACATTCACACTCACATTCACACACTAGGGCCAATTTAGTGTTGCCAATCAACCTATCCCCAGGTGCATGTCTTTGGAGGTGGGAGGAAGCCGGAGTACCCGGAGGGAACCCACGCAGTCACGGGGAGAACATGCAAACTCCACACAGAAAGATCCCGAGCCCAGGATGGAACCCAGGACCTTCGTATTGTGAGGCACACGCACTAACCCTTGTGTCAAATGTATCATTATTATACAAATGGTACATCAAAAACTAAATACAATTCATTAAACTGACATACTGAATAAAATCTAATAAATACTAGATAAACACAGAGGTAAAAAGATAATACAGCTATAAAAAGGAATATTAATAAGGCAACAAATTAAAAAGGTATGTCTTAAGCTTGTTTTTGAAAAATGTAACGTTTTCTGCAGCCCTGAGTACCTCCGGTAGGCGATTCCACAAACGGGGCACTTAATATTGGATTGAAGTGAGCAAAAGCAAAAATATTAGACAACACTGTACAGCACACTGCATATTTTCTACACACCATTCATCTGTGCAGTTTTGTGTGGTTATTCATTTTGTGGTGGGTTTTGCAATTGAGCTTTTGCATTATCTTGTCTCTCTCACCCACCGTACATGGTGGTACATGTATTTTTTAGATAATAGTTCTTATTTCAGCGCAACAAGTACTGTCTTGATTACAGAATTTTACGGAATAGGTATTTTTTCCTGATCCCTCCAGTTGATGGATTTGCCTCTGTTTTTTTTTTGTTGTTGTTGTTTTATGTAATTTTATTGCATCCATAGTTCCCATCAGGGCAAATACAAAACTCCAGAGAGCTCCAAAGAGACGCAAAGCTCCTGGAAGCTGAGACGTTCTCAGAGCTGGCGGCTAAAAGACTGTGACAAAGATTGTTGTTCCTCAGCTTGAGATTGTGCAGACGAGGGATGTAAGGCCACTGTCCCTTCACAAAGAGTGGAAGAGAGAGATGGGTTTAACCCAAATAAAAGTGGATTATACCCATCCTCCATGCCTCCAGTCAGCATTACGTAACCTCAAATCTAGTTATGCATCCCTGTCTCATTTTGGAAATAGGGGGAGGAAGTGTGCCCGTTCAAATATCTCATGAGATAGTGATTTACACTTGTGCATTCCTGTGCATGTGGACGCATTGAACAACCCTTTAAAATATGTATGCAATGATTTGACTAGAAATATACAGTAGCCCATATAGTTAAAACATAAAACAGCAACACAACTTATAAGTAAACTCTATTACCTATCAGTCAGGTAATTAGCAAATCAGGTTTGTTGTTTGTCAAAAGGCAGGGAATCATTCCCTTGGCATTCAAACAGAGGATGTGGTTTGATCCTCCGTTTGTTGAACAGGAGGAATGAAAAAAACAATGTCTGAGAGATGAGTACACACTGGTCCATGTCAGTGTGCTTGTTGTGTGAGAAGCTGGGCTCAGCTGCTCATTGGCATTCACGAGATGTAGCCCAACTCAACACTGCCCTCTGTGTCTCCCAGCCTCACCACTCAAAGTCAGCTTCCTTCAGAGCCGTTTCCACAGCAACCAGCAAAGGCCAGGAGCCAAGAGCAGTTATTATGGGCTGCTGCCCCCCTGTGGTCGGTCTAAATTCATTGGAATTGTGAAAAACGTCCATTACCTACTGTACAGAAGAGACTTCAATGATGATCTGAATTTAAATTAGAAATAAAAGACTCCCCTATTAAAAAAAAAAAAAACAACGATCATAACAAAAATACGTGCACTGGAAAATAAGTAAGGGATATGGTCTATTATTTCAAAACCAGTGGTATAACACAAACCACAGACGGTAGCAGAAAACGACCAAGTCACTATGTTTTGGGACATGCCCAAACACACAAAAAGAACAATTGCTGCAAACCGTTTTAACATTGTGGTAAAAGATAAACAAGATAAAGACCTGCATCCACATAGATATGACGGTACCATCTGAAAAAAACACCTCTACAAAATATATGGAAAAACTGTCAAAATATAAAGACCCAAAGAAAGAAATTGGGAGAATATTAGGTATGAAAACATCCAATAAACCAGCAATTACAAATGCTCTGGGTGAAATCAAAAAGGGTTAGACAAATAAACAGAAAATATATAGGCACAATTAATATCTGCAACCTCCAAAAGATAACCATTCGTTCAACTGCCCACATACTTTGGAGGGCCCTATCAATGAAATAAAAGCTTCATAGAGTCTTAACACTCACAGGTCCTAAGGGACTCGACTGTTATTAGAACAAACGCTGGCGCTGGCAATAATGGAGAAAAACCAAAATAGTAATAAATATTTTTTATAGAACAGTATTTCAAAATAAATCAGTAATATAGTACAACAGGTACCAATAGGCAAGAAATTTTGGTTTTGCATTGCTAATAGGTCCCCTTTAAGGGTATATGGAGTCTATCAGGATGGTAAATCTTGACTTGTTAATATTTGCCTTCCTTGTCCTAGCAAAAATACTCATGTGTTCAGATTGTGAGGTCCTCTCTTGTGCACAGTCCTTTGGCCTCCCCACATAATTGTGGTTGGAATTAGGTATGGGTTCTAGCTTGGACGTTACCAATCTTTTATTAATTTTGGTAATGCCACTAACCTAATTCAAGCCAAAATAATCCAATTTAAAGCATGGTCTATCTAAAGATCAACAAAGAGATGAAAAGTGGCTGCACAGAGGAGTCAAAGTGTAAAGGGGTGAGCAAGTTTTATGAGGACATGTGTGCATGGTGTCTTTGTGAGAATGAGAGGTGGGACTACTTTATAGCATATAGTTAAAAAATCAGTCAGCTGGGAATTTCACGTTGTTTTCACATTCCTTTGGAAGGAACTGTCAACATTTTTCTTAGTGTTTTTTCAAACGGGAAACATTTCAATCTGTTTATCTTTGTTTATTAACATACAAGACTTACTGTGTAGGACAATAGAAATTGGTCTTTGAACACTAACTTAACAACAATTGTAAAGTATTTCACATTTCCTCTGTCTAATGGGCAAATAATGTAGTATTTTCCTTTGGTTGATTCCGACTATAAAGTGGTAATGGTGGCTACCTAAACAATAAATTCTATTGTTTCAGTAGCTTCCTGTAAGTCTTAGGGACATCCTGTCGGTTAACATTGGACTCCCTATTACAGAGGAAACTCAACATTATACAGAACATCAGGGAGGGGCTGTCTGGGAGAGAATCTTAACACTCACTGTCTGACTTTATTGTGTGATACAGTACCTGCTTGGCCCAAAGTGTCAGCTAATACAGAAATTATGTTTACTATGTCAATTAAACTACTTACGTTCTCATTGTCCCAACCACACTTGTACTGTCGTTGCCATGTTGCACATATAGAACAGTATCATTATTTCCATTTTAACTAACAGCTGTTGTTTTGTTTCAGAATGATGAGTGGAGTGGACAGGAAAAATAACAATCACATAGAGAGCTTAAAGCCAGTGCTCGTCTTCTCGAATCATAACCATCCACACCCAGGGCTAGGGATGATGTTTGATAAGAAATTATCGAGTTTGAGCCCATTATCGAATCCTCTTATCGAACCAATTCTTTATCGATTCTCTTATCGAGTCCAGATAGGTCGTTGTATATGGGGAAAAAACACACAATATTTGGTTTAACAAAAGCTCACTTTTATTACATAAGAAAAAAATAAAATCTAATCAATAAATAAAAATTGACTGTTACCCCCCCCCCCCCTGCCCTGCGATGAGGTGGCGACTTGTCCAGGGTGTACCCCGCCTTCCGCCCGATTGTAGCTGAGATAGGCTCCAGCGCCCCCCGCAACCCCAAAGGGAATAAGCGGTAGAAAATGGATGGATGGATGGATGTTACCCCCCTAAAAAAATAAATTAAAATAAATAAATATTGACTGTTGTTACCCAAAGTATATTAAGTGGGATTTTTCAGAAAAACACATATATACAGTAACACAAAAACAACCTGTCTCTGTTAACACTATAGGTGTATAAATAATAATATAATGTTAAATAAAATCAGTCCCTTGGGCACAAAACTGGAAATAATACAGCTCTCCAAAAAGTGCACTTCTGCTGCTATTGGAACATACTAACTACAGCTATTGGAACATACTAACTACAGCTATTGGAACATACTAACTACACACACTATGACACTAAGAACGCAACAGTCATTAATCAACAATTCTTCTTCAAAAAAATTAGCATGTGTGCTTTTTCTGGATCAAGTCTGACCCTCTCTTTGCTAATCGTGTCACCAGCGGTCGAAAAAACAAGTTCACTTGGCGTGGAACTAGCTTGGACACACAGATATGTTTGAGCAAGATCATATAGGAGGGGCAGAGTGTCTCTCTTACCAAACCACCAAATGGCAGTGTTGGCCTGCATTTTGGTGCGAGGAAGGCCTCTGTACACCTGTATTTCCTGGTCTACTCTGTCTGGGATGCTCCTCTGTTTCATGGGCTGCAGTTCACTATCATCCTCCGCTGGAAACAGGTCATCCAAGCAGGGAGTCCTCTTCTTCTTCACAGCAGGTGGACTCTGGCTGTCATCATCTGAAAAAGGATAAGTGGATAACATTAACATTATCTTAATTCACATCTTCATTTCAATAATGAATAAAGCAAAATACGTCCTGGGCCAAAAATCACTTCACATTCTCTACTGCTCGCTAGTATTACCATATCTGAGTTATTGTGCATAAATGTGGGGAAATAACTACAAATGTGCGCTACATTCGTTCACCGTGTTACAAAAAAGATCAATTAGACTGATACATAATGTTGGATATAGAGAACATACAAACACTTTACTTATTGAGTCAAAAATATCAACAAACAGCTAAAATGATGTACAAAGCAAACTATAACCTGGTACCAAAGAATGTACAACAATTCTTCTCAACTGAAGAGCAGAAATATAACCTTAGAGGAGAATGTAAATTAAAACATTTGTATGCACGTACAACACTTAGAACCTTTAGCATATCTGTATGTGGAATGAAATGATGGAATGAATTAAGTAAAGAAGTTAAACATTGTACTGATATGATCCAGTTTAAGAGGTTGTTCAAATGAATAGTGCTTACAAAGTACAAAGAAGAATAATTATGAGAAATACTTTCAACCTTATTGAAAATAAGATATTATTCATCTCAATACATTAATAATGACTGAGTTAATTAATTACATATTACAAAACTGTTGTATATACTAATCCACAGATATTTTATTATAAAAAGGTCAGTAAATTATGTATATATTTGTAAACGCTATGAAGTGGGAAAGGGGTAGGATTAAATAAGCTTTACTTCTTCCTACTCCTGTAAAGTGAAATTATATGAAACTGTGATGTATTATCCCCAGGTACATGTCTTTGGAATAAGCGGTAGAAAATGGATGGATGGATGGATGTATTATACTGTAAGTGTGTTCATGTTGCCAATAAACTAAAGAAATAAAGAAAGCACTAGTTTATTAGACAGACTTGCAAACTCTGTAGTGGTGTAGGCTACAAGATACCGTTAATGTTATCAGACACATACAAAAAGGCTAACATTAACGTTACCATTAGCCATTGACTATGCTTAGGTAACGTTAGTCTAGCTAACATTACTGCAGTCCTGGTTGACATAAGAGGTAACGTTACTACAAGTGGGCAGATATGGAAATTAACCGGCAACAGTTAACGTTAGTTACTCACCGGTGTCACCGCCACTGTAACTGGGACTGGGGCAGCTGGCAGAAGAAGAGGGGCGTTCTTCGTTGTGTCTGTCGCTGCTTCTCCACGTGTCGAAGACACGACACGGTTCTCGAACTTTCAGGTTATGCGCAGCCTGAACATGTTTCAACATGCTTGTTGTGCTTCCCCCTTACACGAGAGCGAAGCCTGGCAATAATTGCATATTGCCGTTTCCTCGTTGTATTTTTTTGTGAAATGAAGCCATGCCTTGGAGCGCTTTTTCTGGTCCATTGTTTTTCCTGCTTTCCCTATCTGTCCTGGTGACATTATCTATTCATCCATACTACCTCTGCTACCCATGAGATTCCTGTTTATTATAGTTCATGCTTCATACCATGCCACAGTAAGTGTTTTTGTTTCGTGTTCATAGTTAATTGCCTTTGTGCTAGTCTTTTGTTTTCATGAGTCAAGTTTGTTCTCCGCCATTGTGCGCACCTTTTGTTTGCTTCCTTTTTTGTAGTTGGTTAGTGTTAAAAATAAATATGTACTTACATTCACGCCTTGCCCGCGCCAACTTTTCTTTGCATTCCGGGAAAACAAAACAAACCAAGGACCACGTATTGACACTTTACTATAGTGGCCTCGATAACGGGTACCGGTTCTCAAAAAGGGATTTGAGTCCATGGAATCGGTTCTTTTATTATCGAACAACCGAGAGAACCTGTTTCGAACATCATCCCTACCCTGCTTGTATCTGGTTTGGATCCAAAGCTTGAATCAACGGGCATCCCCTTGGAGACCACAACATCCCCTAAATGTGTTTTCCCTGCTTTTTTTTTAACAGAAATTCAGATCTACAAATGGGACTCAGTAGTCTGTACCATTGGTGTGGTGCACTATTGCTAAGGAGGCACTGTTACACCACCTATATACAGTATATACACAACCTAGAGAAACATAGTTATTGCAAACCTCTGCCTATTAGCAAAATAACATTTCCTAGATCGTTTTAAAAATACGCACCACACATCACAAATAATAATACTCGTTAGTCACAATGGAATGAGTTTTTCCTATGAGTGTGACGAGATTAAAACATGACAATATTCCTTGTTTAAACAACAGCTGTCTGAAAAGCAGTCAAAAGTTGTTTGTTGTTTTTGTTGTTTGTTGTATATGATTGTTCAATAATGTACATTGTTCCAAATAAATACATTGTCTTTAAACGATTATTATGTCATGCTTCCGATGTGGCTAATGAATAAGATAGGTTCAATCAAGTATGTTTTTCACATATGATGACCACCCAAAATAGAACATCGATTAACCAGCTCGTTCTAGTTCTAGAAGGACGGTAGGAATGTTAGTGTGAGGTGGACAGTTCCTGGCCACATCTGACCCACTTTGTCACTGCTGGGATGCTGAGTCAGAATGATCAGTGCATTATGGGAGAACTGGTATGACAGAAGAGTCACATAAGAAGAGCAGAGGCGCATGTTCCGCTCCAGTGCACTGCATCTGTTCATTTCTAAATATAACCAGAGGAACCCGTGCTGAACACTCCCTTTGCTCTGTGTTATTATTTGAGCAGGCTGAAGGATGGGGGAGGGGGGAAAAAAAGGAGCCAAATCAGAGACTAAGAGGTTGACATGCGTAGTGACTTGAAGCGTATGAGCTATGAGCTGAGTGGAGGGTTAGTGAATGACTTCCCATTTGGGAATTTACTGGAGTTGTACTGTCAAAACTATATTAACATAATAAATACACCAATTACTGTGCCTAAGGATGAGTACCTTTCACATTTGAACTGATCCAATCCAATCCACTTTATTTATATAGCACATTTAAACAACAAAAATGTTTCCAAAGTGCTGCATAACAATATTAAAAACAATATTCAAATAGTATCCTTAGCTCCACCAATGACTGAATAAAAACAAAAAATAAATAAATATAAAAACAATATAAAAACAATATAAAAATAAATATGATTAAAAACAATTTTAAAGGGTAAAACCAATTAAAACAGTAAATAGAAATCAAAATGTATTAAAAAAAAAACCCACAGAGGACAGAGGACCACACAACTCACGTAGTGTTAAAAGCCAAAGAATAAAAGTGGGTCTTAAGACGAGACTTAAAACACTCCACTGTGGGAGCAGTTTGAACATGGAGGGGCAGAGTGTTCCAGAGCTTAGGGCCGACCACAGAGAAGGCCCTGTCTCCCCTGGATTTAAGTCTGGTCTTGGGCACCACGAGCTGGAGCTGGCTCTCGGACCTCAGAGCACGCGCAGGAGTGTAAATTTGGATGAGGTCCGAGATATACTGAGGTGCCAGTCCATGTAAAGCTTTAAAAACAAACAGCAATGTTTTAAAATCAATTTTAAAATGAACAGGGAGCCAGTGCAAACTCTGAAGAATTGGGGTTACATGCTCGCATTTCCTGGCCCCTGTTAAAAGTTGTGTTGCCGCGTTCTGGACTAACTGCAACCGGGAGAGAGCTTTTTGGCTAATGCCAGCATAAAGTGCATTGCAGTAGTCCAGGCGACTTGAAATAAAAGCATGCACGACTTGTTCAAAAAGGTTAAAAGATAAAAACGGTTTTACCTTTACTAAAAGACGAAGATGATAAAAACACGATTTTAAAACGCCATTGACTTGTTTGTCAAGTTTAAAATCGCTGTTTATAGTGACGCCAAGGCTGGTGACTTTGGGACGCACATCATTTTGCGATGGTCCCAAGTCAGTGAGGGCCGGACCAAAAACTGAAATTTCCGTTTTTCCCTTAGTCATTATTAAAACATTCTGGGCTTACCAAGCCTTGATGTTGCATTGACAGTTGAGAAGGGGTGTCAGGGGGCCGTGGCCTTTTATGCAGTCATCTGCATAAAAGTGATAAGACACTCCATGCCTCTTAAAAATTTCTCCAAGAGGGAGAAGGTACAGTGCAAACAGGATGGGGCCTAGAATAGATCTTTGGGGGACACCACAGTAAAGCGGAGCAGAAGAAGAGGTCCACCAGCCTGACAGAGAAGGACCTCTCTGACAGGTAGCATCTGAACCACTCTAATGCAGTCCCCCTGACACCCACACAGTCTCTCAGGCGGTCTAAAAGAATTGTGTGGTCGACTGTGTCAAAGGCAGCTTGTAAGATCTAAAAGCACTAAAATGGCAGAGCTGCCAGAATCAGACATTAAAAGTCATTAAAAACCTTTAAAAGTTCAGATTCAGTACTATGCAAAGCTTTGTATCCAGACTGAAATTGATCTAAAGTGCTATCTTCATCTAAAAAAGGCTGCAGATGTGCCAAAACACATTTCTCCAAAATTTTTGACACAAAAGGTCATTTGAAAATGGGCCGATAATTTTACAAACTTGTAGGATCAAGACCTGTTTTTTTTTATCAAAGGCTCAACAACAGCTCTTTTACAAAAAGAGGGTACACTGCCAGAAATCAAGCTGTTGTTGATGATGTCCCTAACAGACAAGTCAATAGATTACCAGACTTCTTTACAAAAGCGAGGGGGGACTGGGTCTATGGGACAGGACGAGGGTTTTAGTTTGTCAACTATTCCTATAAGCTCAGGCATGGACACAGGCTCAAACTGACAAAACCCAGCCGAGCACTGAGTGGCCACATTAAAACTCAATGGAGAACGAGAAAGATTTGCCCGAATAGAAGCAACCATGTCGTTAAAAAAGGAGAGACATTTTTCACAAGTTTCACTTGTCATCTCCATTGAAGTGGCTGGATTCGGATTAAGAACATAACTAATAGTTTTAAAAAGAACACGTGGCTCGCTGATACTATTTGAAATTAAGTCTGACAGATATTTTGTTTTCTCAGCTTTAACCACACTTTGATAATTCCGACAGCGTTCTTTTAAAATTTGATAAGAGACCTCCAAGTGATCCCCTTTCCACTTGCGCTCCGCCCTTCGCCACTCACGCCGAGCTGTGCGTGTGGTTTCATTGAGCCAAGGCTCCTGTTTTGGCTTTGGACCTATAGCTCTGAGGGGCGTTATACTGTCCAGAATCTCAGAACATGTGGAAAGAAAAGAGCACATCAATTGTTCAGTGTCTGCAGAGTGTGGTATACTCTGCATGGACACAGTGAACAAAGGAGAGAAGGCGGCTGCAGTGTCAGGCCTAATAACACGCCCATGACGCACGGCAAGTGGTTTTACATCAGGGTCCAAACTTAAATTGAACATAACAGGACTGTGATCAGAAAACAAAGCATCACCAACGACATTGTCAACATTAAAACCTTAAGACAGTACAAGGTCTAGTGTATGCCCGCGTTCATGTGTCGAACCAGACACAGACTGTACAAAGTTAAATGAGTCAATGACATTCAGGAAGCTCCTGGAGAGCGGTGCGTCTGGGCAGCAGGTGTGAATATTAAAATCACCAACAATAAGGACACGATCATATTTGGGCAGGATTTCGGACAGAAATTCAGAAAAGTCATTTATAAAGTCTTTATGGTACTTGGGTGGTCGATAGACGACGGCACACAGGACAACATCAGAAAGACCCAGTTCAGACATGCATAGTTCGAAGCTTGAAAAGGAGGATTGCAGGCGGATCTGACTGCATTTAAAGTCACTTTTAAAAACGACTGCTAATCCTCCTCCTTTTCGGCCGGACGACCGCGGAGAATTAAAATACAAGCACTCCGGTGATGAAAGTTCATTAAGGGTGGCGAACTCACCAGTTCTCAGCCATGTCTCCGTCACACAGGGGAAGTCCAGTCCGCGGGAAATGAATAAATCCTTCAGGATAAATGTTTTGTTTGTCAAAGATCTTGCGTTAACAAGACCGAACTTGACGGGGACCGGCGCGTCCAAGGCCGCTGCTGATCCGGGTGGGGCCCGACACAGAGCCCGCAGGTGGCGGGAATTCACCCCGCGCCTCCGGGGGCGGGGACAGCAGGAGCGATGGGGGCGAGCTTCCCCTTGCAAGCCGGCAGGATCCAGCGAACGTGGGTACAGGAAGAGACCAGGTACCGGACCATACCTCCTTCGGGAAGCCACGGAAAGCCGGGCCAGGAGTGCCCTAACTCTCACCAGCTGGCCGCCACGTTTGCCGCGGCGCCGGTGACGCCTTCGCCAGGGGAGAGGAGCCAGGTGGCGGGAAACGAAGGCAGGAATCCCGCTGGGTGAGTACGGCGCCTGGGACTTCGAAAAATCATCGTCAAAATTGACCATATCCGTGAGAGAGGGACAAAGATCCAACAGCGTTTGGCGATCATACACAAGCAGTGAGTTGACAGAGACGACAACAGACGCGAACAGTACAAAAACAAACAGAGCTGACAGCGAGAGACGGCAGGCCAAAGCACATACTGGCGCAATCTTGGATTTCCCACAATGCAATGCACTCCCACCTGATATGGTACAAATTCCCGGTACCTGGGAATCAATATCGGTACTATATGGTACCAATTTTTTTAACACAACTTTTGAGGGTTTTTTATTAATGTTAATTGTTATTAATAATGAAATCTCATTTTTAACTACAACATTTTAAGATGGGGCAGCACGGGCTCGGGATCTTTCTGTGTGGAGTTTGCATGTTCTTCCTGTGACTGCGTGGTTCCCTCCGGTTACTCAGTTTTCCTCCCACCTCCAAAAACATGCACCTGGAGATAGGTTGATTAGTAACACTAAATTGGCCCTTGTGTGTGAATGTGAGTGTGAATGTTGTCTGTCTATCTCTGTTGGCCCTGCGATGAGGTGGCGACTTGTTCAGCTGGGATAGGCTCCAGCACGCCCGCAACCCTAAGAGGGACACTGTGATCTTAAAATATATACATTCTGACTAAAATGAATAGACACACTGTTAGAAAAGCCACTTTTTTGAATGTCGTGTGTTTCTTATGCTTCACTGATAGTATTTTAGTCTTAGTATTTTATCTGTTTTAACGGTTAATATTTTATTGTTTTAAATTTTGGTTTGTACTGCACCACTTTAAGATTTATTTAAAATAAAAGTGTGTTGTTGCAAATAACATCTATACTTATTATATATTATTTTTGGCGGGTGTTTAATTATTTGGTTCTCCTACTCTTTTTAGCGGTTCTTGAACGCACCATAAAACCACCTCAATCTTGTATTTCTCTGATCAATTATTATGTAGTAGCATAGCTAGTAGGGTCAATGTGCACAATTGAATATCTTAGTTGCTCAGACAGTTATGTGTTTGTATACGTTTATATTGGGGTATGTTGTTTCTTCATTGGGAAAGAAGTTAAGGTCTCTTGTTCACATGTTAGCATTTAAGTTAGCCAGCCAGCATCAGTCAGTCTGTGAGTTTATCAAAGTGCAGTTATCAATCACGGGTTTTCCATCATTTTAATTTAAAACGGTAATACTAACCGTCAAAACTTTACTGCAGTTGTCATTATTACCGTTTATCGTAACATGGCACCGTAAGATATGGATTTTATGTGAATTGGTGCGTGGTAGTACCGGCGGGATTTTGTCGGTGCCAAAAAAAGTATTGAATTCAGTACCTGTCCCTAATTGTGCCACATTGTTATATGAGCCGTGAAAAAAAAAGGCCTTATATTGAAGCGTTTATTATATATATATATATATATATATATATATATATATATATATATATATATATATATATATATATATATTTCATATATCGATAACAGGACAACTGAACATGAAACTTAATGAAGTATACATGTTGTGCAATCCAGTAGTGATTGTATACACCTGATAAAGTACTTAATTAATGTAAATTAGGTGCACACTTGGAAACTTTGACATGTAATTTTTTTGGGAGTTATGAATATTTTACAATGACTTAAGAGAATATTCATTACTAAAATGAGTTGACATGCTGGCAAAGTTTGCAACAGCAGTCTCCAGGAAAGTTCATGAAAGCAGCTCTGAAACAGAAAGAGAAAATAAAGTAGGACTATGTGTCACAATCGGAGTGTTATCAGAGAGGAAACTACTTTAACAGCTGGACATCAATTGCTGAGCTGAGATTAAAAGCAAGAAAGCTCTGAATGTCAGCTCAGTTTGGCTTCTTGGTTGGTTGTCGCATCCTGTTTAAGTGCATATGTTGCTAGAAAATAAAAATTACAAACAGTTTTAAAGACAGGAGAGTTTGATCCATAAATTGATCAATCCAGCAACACATCATGTCGGCAGAAAAAAACACATTGAGTATCCTTATGAAGACCTATGTAAAAGATGTGCTGGGGAAAAAAAAGTATCACGCACAACATGGGCAGATGCACCACAACGCTAAATCACAGAGATGTTTGTCCCACAAATGGTGGCTCAAACTGTCAAGCGCTGATCACTTCATCTCCACATGCTGGACTCAGATGGATAAAGTGTTCAAGCTAAGTGACTGTTTCAGTGTAATGTATATACATAATGTGACAAACACACGCACTGTGCAGGCCCTCACAGAGTTTGCCTCATATCTGGATGTGACAAATGACATGAGAGAAAAAACAGATGGCTGAGAGGGAAGAATTGTAGAGATGGAGCTTTGCAGTGGCTCTGTCAGGTTGATGGAAAACAGACTTCTTCAAAGAGTCCTTCCCTCATAAAGTAGTGTTGAAGAGTAAATACTATTATGATAGTTTTGCTCAAAATTGTCCCTCCAATGTACATTTATACCTTTTGTATAAACATAAAAAAAGTGTATATAAGTATTTTATAGTATAGTATTTTATATGTTTGTTTTGTTTGGGCACTTGTTTCAGGCCATTGCATTCCATTCTTCCATGGCAAGTGTACTTACATCCTTTACGTTAGTTGCACTACATAGTAAAGACAGCACTATAAATATTTATAATTGTATTTGTGGATTTTCATCCTGGATGAAAACCAACGCTTCCAATCAAATCTGATGGAGCTTGAATCAACCAATGAAAATCAATGAACCTTGCTTCATACACCCATACCACCATACCACTTGAAAATATGGTTGACTGGGTGAAAAAAGGTGGCAGAGAAATGTGGTATATCCCTAAAAAAATGTGCTGGCTGTTGTTCACGATAACGCCTCAAACGTAGGGGATCTTGGAGCGTCCCATCAGTGTGCTTGCCATACCCTTCAACTAGTGTTCAACAGTGTCCTAAAGAAGGATCTCCAGATAAGCACAGCACTACGGGCTGCTGGGAGCCTTGTGGAACATTTTAAAAAGATTGAGTTGGTGAGTACCAAATACTGAGAATACAATGACTTGGATGAATGAGAACATCCATTGACATCTTTTACATGTTTTATACATTTTGCTTACAATAAATACCTAAAAAATAAATATATTTTTGGAGGAATTCATTCATAAAATGTGTTGCATCATTACTTTAAAAAAAATTAAAAGTAGATTAATAAAAAAATTATAATCAGTAGATTAGTTGAGTTGAGAAATAATCGTTTGACACAGTCCTAATGAAGATATGTAAGATGTATGCATTTTCTTTTTCAGCCTTTGTCAGTTAATGTAATTTAATGCAAGAAATATTTATGTAGTTTAAATCGTACATGTTCATTGCATGATACAACAACAAATATGGGAGATGTGTGAAAACTGAATCGTAAATAACCCTTAGCACATAGATGTCTGCTCTGTTGTAGCCAACTCTTGACAAACAACAGATAATAAGACAACAAACTGCAGGTTTTGCTAATGCCAGCACCTCACCAAAACCGTTACTTATCATATCACATTTGTTTACTCTGCTTTAGATGCACTGATTCACTGTCTAGTCCACATTTGCAGTAATTCAGAGCTGCAGTGGATGACACACAGCCACTGATTTTATCAGGAGAGGCATGTGTCAGATTGTGGTATATTTGTGTGCGCGTGCGTGTGCACGTGTGTGTGTGTGTGTGTGTGTGTGTGTGTGTGTGTGTGTGTGTGTGTGTGTGTGTGTGTGTGTGTGTGTGTGTGTGTGTGTGTGTGTGTGTGTGTGTGTGTGTGTGTGCGCAGCCCAGAAGCGATATATTGGCATGGTAGACTCACACGCTCATGACAAGAGAGTCAGAAAAACTTTTGCACAACAGGCCAGGCGCTCTAAACACCAAAGCATGGAAGAAAGAAGAAATGTGAGAAGAATGTGCAGAGACTCAGCATATTTGAAATATTCTCAATCAAAATGTTGAACAAATACTGCTTTCATCAGGCTAACGTTAAACTTTACCGAGTCTGTATATCTCCAATGTTCGATCCTAGAAGTATACATGTTTATATTGACAACAACAGGTCTTTTTTTCGTCTATATGATAACAACTCCACCACACTGCTGTTTAACTCAAGGCTATACAGTAAGCTACACTACAAGCTACGTTGCTAACGTAATAACAGTTTATAATACCGGTACTTACCGTATTTTCCGCACTATAAGGCGCATCTAAAAACCTCCAATTTTCTCAAAAGCTGACAGTGCACCTTATAATCCGGTGCGCCTTATATATGGACCAATATTGAGCCACAACAAACCTAAACTTCATTTTCATAAAGTTTAGGTCTCGCAACTACGGTAAATGGCCGCCAATTTCTTTTTCCCCCGTAGAAGAAGAAGCGCTTCTAACCCAAAAATGGCTCCTATTAAGAGACACGCTTACGACGCAGAGTTTAAACTTAAGACGATCAGTCACGCAGTAGAACACGGGAATAGAGCAGCAGCGAGAGAATTTAACATAAACAAATCAATGGTGTTTAATTCGGACACTGAAGAAGAAGAATTTGAGGGATTCGTGGATGAGGAATAACTTCATAAAGTGAGCTTTACATGTTTATTTTGTGTGTTGTGTTGTGTGACATTAACGTTTGAGCAACGTTGAGTTATTGATATTGTTATTGCTCTGCATTATTTCGAGTGTTACTATATTGTGATTGCACTAACGTGTTTATTGAATCAGGGAAAAGTTCCCCTCCACTATGTGATATAAATGTTGCACTACATGTTATACCTTGCTGTTGTTAAAAGATAAACAAAACACCACGTCACTGACTTTACCTCGGGGAAAATAATAAAACAGCTGTTTATTCATTTTGGGAGTGAACAGAGTTGTCAGAACGCTGGTTTGTAATCTAATAATAAGGTTTGACTGACCTATCTGACTGTTTTGTTGACATTCCCTTTAGCGCAGCTCCATCTAATGGATGCATAGGTGCGCCTTATAATCCGGTGCGCCTTATATATGAACAAAGTTTTGAAATGTGCCATTCATTGAAGGTGCGCCTTATAATCCGGTGCGCCTTGTAGTGCGGAAAATACGGTATTGATTTAATGCCAAACACAGTAGGCACTGTTCCAATTATAAGTAGTTTTTAGGAAAAAATCATTATTTATATTGCCTCAGGACAGCAGTGCTGTTGCCTTACATTAAAAGGCTAGGCTAACTACACAACAAATTGAGCTAACATTGCTAATGTAGCGGTCTCTGCGTTGTGTTTGTGATCTTCCCATACTGCAACTGATGCGCGCAGCGCGCAAACTTACAACCGTCCGATTGAGAGGAGACGTGTGCTAGCCTTTATGCTAAAAGCCGGAGCTGCTGACCCAGCGGCTGGAACACTCTTTGAAGCTGTGAGGTTTACCAACGTACATCTGGTGCATTCACTGTGGCTGGCCCCCGTTAGACTAACATGTCATTTACACATTTTTAACCTACTGTTATTACTCTCCGTTTGATTGTTTCCTCCATTGCCGTAGATAGTGGTCACCGACTCCGCCATTAAAAGTAGTTTTGTGAAGCAGCTGGATAGTTGAAGTGGTTTGCTTTGCACACACTTGGCGCAACCACTTCACAGTTAAAGGTCTTCTGCTACATGTAATAAAAGTTAAAAGTAAGGCACATCTTACTTCAGATGAGGCTGAAAGTTTGGGTAGTGACTTGTGCTTCCTAAAGCACCCAACAATAGAACATTTTCATTCATTGTGTTTCATCGTGGCCATGTTGTGGACTACAAACGCTCGTAAATAAATTTAAAATGGCGCACTCGCGCAAAGATGTTCGGGTACATTTCAACTATACGCGGATAATCTGCTGACATCACACACCTGGGGCATGTTCCAAACAGCTTGTTTGGAGGAAGTATAAAAGAAGGCAAGGTTGTTATAAAAATATATCCGCCATCCCTCCACAGTTGTATATAAAATTTCCGGGACATATTCATCCATTTTCTACCGCTTATCCCTTTCAGAGTCGCGGGGGATGCTGGAGCCCATCTCAGCTGCCTCCGGGCGGTAGGCGGGGTACACCCTGGACAAGTCACCACCTCAGATATGCAGATCCCAAATACACAACAGCAGGTCCCAATAGCTAGGAAAACACTCAGTGACAGCAAAGGGGATGATTGACATTGTTGTGACAACACAGAAATGTATTATGGGTATTATCCAAATGATTTACAGCTGTTCAGAAGCTAATTGTTCTTCAAAATGCTCCATCTTTACTGTGACTAACTCAAATCACCACTATCGGTGTTAAACCGTCTTGAAAGTAATGAGAATGTCAGATGTAGGACATCACAGCCTGCAAAGTTGCTTTGATTGTTGAGATGGGATGATTAACCAGTTTGTATCATGAGATATATGAATGCATCGGTGGAGCAGCTTTAAATCACTGCGGTCTAGGGAGAAAAATAGAGGTGCATCGGATGTTAACTCATTCTAACTCGTTTTTCCTTTTTTATGACGCCACAAAAATTGTAAGTAGGCCCGCAAACAACAAGGCAAGCCTGGCTGGCTGAACAGATACACATTCACCTCCACAGTTAAAATCTATGGTTTGGCAACACAATACAAGAGAATCTTGTATCTTGATAAAGCTAACGCTATTTTCAAAAACTGCTACACTGCTCTCAAATACACCGAAAGCACAACTAACCTTATAACTAATTTGAAACGACGACATGGATTCAGCGTTGACTAGGCATATTTGAATCCTGATGCATCGTGTTCCAGATGTGAATCGCATCTAATCAAATCGCCAATAAATGAAGAGACATCTTAAATGTATCTGCTCGTTGCTTGTAAATCGTACATCGTATCGGTATAGAGACATGGGATACTCATCCTTATTTGATTGAGATAAGACATCCCACCCCACATGCAATGCAATAAAATTAAATAAGATTATGGATGCAGCTATTGACTGTTTAGCAATCAATCAATAGATTGGTCGATTAATCAAAGAATTGGATAAAACACATTACATAGCCTCAATGCTTTTTTTAGGGAAAATAGTTGAAATAAAAAAACATATTTCTGCTTGCCATAACCTGCATTATTTCTAATAAATGCAAATAGTCAGTATTTAAATTACACTTTTAACATGTGTGCATTAATAGCAAAAAAAACATTTTTAAAGATAAAAAAAAAACCACACAGATCAGGGCACTCTATTGCAGCGACATTGCGGAAACTACTGTTTTTTTTGCATTGATGGACATATGAACAAATCAGTAGAGCAGCTTTAAATCGCTGCAGTTTAGGCGAATGTTATGCTTGAATCATCTTTCCCAAACTTAGCTGCACCCTTCCACCACATTTAACATACAATAAGACACCCTTGCAATGTGTGGCAGAAAGACAAACAGTTTTTAGAAAAATCTACATGGTGTGGGTTTGGCTTGACAGACTACAAATTGCTACTCCTGGCCAGCAACGAGAAGTCATATTCAACACCTGTCTAAAGCTGTCCATCCTCCTTATGGTGTTGGCCCCGTTCACCTCTGAGAAGGGTGAACATCCTTAAAAGATGAAAGACTGTGCTGCTTCTTTAGTTCCACCATGTGGTTGCTTTAGGTTAAGGTTTAAGATGTGTGTCCTTATTGAGAAGTAATTGATCATCACAATGTCCCTTCATAATCATACCAAGACAGTGATTGATTTAAATTCCTTAGCCTGTTTATTGGTTGTATTGGCCCTCTTAAATACTTTGAAATAGGGCTGCCGCTATCAATTATTTAGAGTATAATATATATATATATATATATATATATATATATATATATATATATATACATATGTGTGTGAGTAGATTACATATAACCATATATATATATATATATATAAAAAAAAATCCAAGATGGCGGCGCGCACAGACGCAGCGGCTTACGGCTCTCCATTTCAGTGCTCTTTCTTCCTTCTTTTCTTCATGTTTTTTTTCCTTTTGTGCACCACCTGTACTGCAAACACCCGGTACACCCGCCAGTCACTCTTGGATATCGGTAACTCGCACCAGATATCTGTTTCGAGCGACTTTCACCACGAGCACAACATCCCAGATGACATAGCGAGAGCACAGGGCTCTCCGTGGTTTGTTGTCGGGTCTGGGAGACGGCGCAGACGGAGGAGGGAGAGGAAGCAGAAGCGTGGCCGCAGGTCCGGCGTCTTGCTCAGGCTTAGGAAACAACCCCACAAGCCACCTCTACCGAGCCTGTTCCTCTCTAATGCCAGATCCCTTGTACAGAAGATGGATGACCTGGAGTTACAACTTGCTGGAAACCGCTATGTTCGGGACTGTTGTGCTATGATTATCACCGAAACCTGGCTTCACCCGGAAATACCCGATGCTAGCATGCAGCTAGCCGGACGCACTCTGCTCCGCCGGGACAGAACTAAGGACTCCGGTAAGAGCAGAGGAGGGGGGCTCTGTATCTACGTGCATGAGAACTGGTGCAACAACGGGACAATCACTGAACAGCACTGTTGCCCGGACGTGGAGTACAGATGTCGGCCTTTTTTTCTCCCGAGAGAGCTGTCTGTTGTTATCATCACGGCTGTGTATATTCCACCGGACGCCAAAGTAAACACAGCGCTCTCTCTTCTGCTGAACACCGTCAACGAACAGCAGCGGGCCCACCCCGACGGTGTTCATATCATAGCAGGGGATTTTAATAAGGCCAATCTGAAGACTGTACTCCCTAAGTTCTACCAGCACGTGAAGTGTTCTACAAGGGGCAAGAACACCCTGGACCACGTGTATACCAACATAAAGCACGCGTACAGAGCTACACCCCTCCCCCAGCTTGGACAGTCAGACCATCTTTCCCTCCTGCTCTCTTCTACCTACACCCCCATCAGACGCCAGGCCAGGCCTATCACAAAGACTGTAATGACCTGGCCTGACGATGCACTCCCCAAACTTCAGGACTGCTTCCAACACACAGACTGGGACCTCTTCCAACAACAGGAGCTGGAGACAGCCACAGGAACGGTGCTGGACTACATAAAGTTCTGCATCGGGAATGTGACTGTGGAAAAAACCATCCGGGTTTACCCCAACAAGAAACCCTGGATGACCAGCCAGGTCCGCACACTCCTCAGGGCCCGCGACGCAGCCTTCAGGTCAGGGGACAGGGCACTGTACAGTGTTGCTAGAGCCGACTTGAAGAGAGGGATTAAAAAAGCAAAGGCGGACCACAGGAGGTGCATAGAGTCCCATCTGTCCAGCAAAAACTCACGGGAGGTGTGGCGGGGCATTCATGACATCACGAACTTCAGAGGCTGCAATATGACAACTGCGGATCAGAGTGTGACACTGGCAGAGGAGCTTAATTGTTTCTTTGCCCGTTTCGAAACCCCCCAGCGACACTCATCTGCTCCAGCCCTGCCCCCGCCCCCACCGGGCTCCGGCGCCACTCCACTCACTGTACAGGAGCACAGTGTCAGACGAGTGCTCCTGGCTGTGAACCCCAGAAAGGCTACCGGACCAGACGGAGTACCTGGAAAGGTGCTCAGGACGTGCGCCCACCAGCTCGCTCCCCCCCTCACCAGGATCTTCAACCTCTCCCTGGCTCAGGCAGTCAACCCATCCTGCCTGAAGTCATCTACAATAATCCCGGTGCCGAAGAAGTCTCCCATCACCAGCCTGAATGATTACCGACCAGTGGCCCTCACTCCGGTAATCATGAAGTGCTTCGAGCGACTTGTTCTCCAGCACATCAAGGACCATATCCCTCCAGACTTCGACCCCCACCAGTTCGCATACCGGGCGAACAGGTCCACAGAGGACGCCATTGCTGTTGCTCTCCACTCTGCTCTGAACCACCTGGAGCAGCAGCAGAACTACGTCCGGATGCTCTCTGTGGACTATAGCTCTGCCTTCAATACAATAATCCCGGACAGACTCTGCAATAAACTGGACACTCTTGGCCTCCCCCCTCTCACAAACGCCTGGATAAGGGACTTCCTAACGGACCGACCCCAGAATGTGAGACTTGGCCCGCACCTCTCATCCTCCCGCACGCTGAGCATCGGCTCCCCACAGGGCTGTGTGCTGAGCCCCCTCCTCTACTGCCTTTACACCCATGACTGCAGTCCGGCCCACAGTGACAACCTTACCGTCAAGTTCGCCGACGATACCACAGTGGTCGGGCTCATCTCCAGGGGTGACGAGGCTGCCTACAGAGAGGAGGTCCTGAAGCTGACGGCCTGGTCTTCGGAGAACAACCTCGCTCTCAACACCAGCAAGACCAGAGAGATCATCGTCGACTTCAGGAGGAGCAGCACCGACCCTGCCCCCTCTACATCAACGGCGAGCGTGTAGAGAGGGTCCACACCTTCAGGTACCTTGGAGTCCACATCTCTAATGACTTCTCCTGGACAGTCAACACCACATCAATCATCAAGAAGGCTCAGCAGCGGCTACACTTCCTTAGAGTCCTCGGGAAGTACAACCTGAAGCCTGACCTGCTGCTGACCTTCTACCGCTCGTCCATCGAGAGCCTGCTGACCTACTGTATTACGGTATGGTACGGCAGCTGCACTGCAGCAGACAGGGAGAGGCTGCAAAGAGTGGTCAAGACGGCTCAGAAGATCATCGGCCGCCCTCTCCCCTCTCTGACGGACATCTACACCTCCCGCTGCCTCAACAGAGCCAGTGCCATCATCAAGGACAGCACCCACCCTGGCTCTGACCTGTTCCACCTGCTGCCCTCTGGGAAGCGCTACAGGTGCATTAAAACCAAAACAAACAGGCTAAAGAACAGCTTCTTCCCCAGGGCCATAACCATCCTGAACGGACTGCCCCATTGTCCCTCATAACTGCCTTCTCTTCGGTGCAATAACCCATTCCACCAACCACCCTGTTTTTGTTTTGTTTTTTCATGTATATATTCATTTCACACCATATTCATTGCACTTCTACATTTTTTATATTTTTATATATTTGCACATTGTTTTTCTAGCATGCACACATCGCACTGTATGGAATGGCCTCAATCTCGTTACCTTGCGTAATGACAATAAAGCTGATTCTGATTCTGATTCTGATATATATATATATATATATAATATTCAGAATATAGATATATATATATATATATATATATATATATATATATATATATATATATAATATTCAGAATATAGATATATATATATATATATATATATATATATATATATATATATATATATATATATATATATATATATATATACATACAGTTGTGCTCATAAGTTTACATACCCTGGGAGGATTTATGATTTATTGGCCATTCTTCAGAGAATATGAATGATAACACAGAAACCTTTCTTCCACTCATGCTTAATGGTTGTGTGAAGCTATTTATTGGCAAACAACTGTGTTTACTCTTTTCAAATCAAAATGACAAAAGAAAGTACCCAAATGACCCTGATCAAAAGTTTACATACCCCAGTGACTTTGATCTGATAACATGCACAAAAGTTGACAGAAACAAGTTTGAATGGCTAATCAAGGTTCCAATCCTCCCCTGTGACTTGTTTGTTTGTAATTAATGTGTGTGTATAAAATGTCAGTGAGTTTCTGGGCTTCTGACAGACCATTGCATCTTTCATCCAGTGCTGAACAGGTGTTTCTGGATTCTGAGTCATTGGGAAGGCAAAATAATTGTCAAAGGATCTGCGAGAACGGGTAATTGAACTGCATAAAACAGGAAAGGGGTATAAAAAGATATCCAAGGAATTGAGAATGCCAATCAGCAGTGTTCAAACGCTGATTAAGAAGTGGAAAAAGGGATTCAGGTAGACCAGCAAAGATTTAAGCCACAACTGCCAGGAAAATTGTTCGAGATGCAAAGAAAAATCCACAAATAACTTCAGCTGAAATACAGGACTCTCTGAAAAATTGTGGTGTGGCTGTTTCAAGATGCACAATAAGGAGGCACTTGAAGAAAAATGGACTGCATGGTCGAAGCGCCAGAAGAAAGCCATCACTCCAAATTACTTTGTTCCAGAAATTTTGAGGCTTGTCTCTGTGATGTTTGGCGTAATGTAAGCGGGATACTTTGTGACATTTGCGCAGAAATGGCTTTCTTCTGGCGACTCGACCTCCCCCTAGAGAGTCACCACCTTAAGTAACACGTTTTCTGGGGGAAACACTGTATATATATATATATATATATATATATATATATATATATATATATATATATGGGCAGCACGGTGAAAGAGGGGTTAGTGCATCTGCCTCACAATACGAAGGTCCTGAGTAGTCTTGGGTTCAATCCCGGGCTCGGGATCTTTCTGTGTGGAGTTTGCATGTCCTCCCCGTGACTGCGTGGGTTCCCTCCGGGTACTCCGGCTTCCTCCCACTTCCAAAGACATGCACCTGGGGATAGGTTGATTGGCAACACTAAAATTGGCCCTAGTGTGTGAATGTGAGTGTGAATGTTGTCTGTCTATCTGTGTTGGCCCTGCGATGAGGTGGCGACTTGTCCAGGGTGTACACCGCCTTCCGCCCGATTGTAGCTGAGATAAGCTCCAGCGCCCCCCGCGACCCCAAAAGGGAATAAGCGGTAGAAAATGGATGGATGGATGGATATATATATATATATATATATGTGTGTGTGTGTAGATTACTATACAAACATATATATATATATATAATATTCAGAATATATATATACACACACACACATACAGTATATATATATATATATATGTATATATATTTTTATATATATATATGTATATATATATATATATATATATATATAGAGAGAGAGAGAGAGAGAGAGAGAGAGAGAGAGAGAGAGAGAGAGAGAGAAAGGTCCAATAATGGCTTTTTTGCCGATATCCGATACTCCGATATTGTCCAACTCTTATTTACCGATTCCGATATCAACCGATACCGATATATACAGTCGTGGAATTAACACATTATTATGCCTAATTTTGTTGTGATGCCCCACTGGATGCATTAAACAATGTAACAAAGTTTTCCAAAATAAATCAACTCAAGTTATGGAAAAAAATGCTTAGTGCTGCAAGGGGTTCTGGGTATTTGTCCTGTTGTGTTTATGTTGTGTTACAGTGCGGATGTTCTCCCGAAATGTGTTTGTCATTCTTGTTTGGTATGGGTTCACAGTGTGGCGCATATTTGTAACAGTGTTAAAGTTGTTTATACGGCCACTCTCAGTGTGACCTGTATGGCTGTTGACCAAGTATGAAGGCATTCACTTGTGTTCACATATTATGTGATTGGGCCGGCACGCAAAGGCAGTGCCTTTAAGGTTTATTGGCGCTCTGTACTTCTCCCTACGTCCGTGTACACAGCAACGTTTTAAAAAGTCATAAATTTTAGTTTTTGAAACCGATATCGATAATTTTGAAACCGATACCGATCATTTCCGATATTACATTTTAAAGCATTTATCGGCCGATAATATCGACAGTCCGATATTATCGGACATCCCTATACATATATATATATACATATATATATATATATATATATATATATATATATATATATATATATATATATATATATATATATATATATATATATATATATATACACACACAGTATATATATATATATATATATATATATATATATATATATACTGTATATATATTAGGGATGTCCCGATCCAGGTTTCTGCACTTCCGATCCGATACCGATATTGTTTTTGCACTTCCGATCTGATACCGATACTGACCGATACCGATACTGACCGATAATGGCCTATCCGAGCATGTATTAAAGTTTAAAGTTATTTAGCCAACTTAGTTGTCAGAATCATGTTGAAAAGGGTTTTAGTACTCTTGATAACAACTAGCCAGCTGAATTAGGTGAGTTTGAATAATACACAATGGTTGGTAACAAGAAACTGACCTGTTTATTCAAGGATAAACACAAAATAGACAAAATTATACATGACAAACAGAAATGGCATCATTGAAATGCCACTGGGCAATATGGCCTTTTTTTTTAATATTGCGATATATTTTAAGGCCATATTGCGATACACGATATATATCTCGATATTTTGCCTTAGCCTTGAATGAACACTTGATGCATATAATCACAGCAGTATGATGATTCTATGTGTTTTGATTGATTGATTGAGACTTTTATCAGTAGGTTGCACAGTGAAGTACATATTCCGTACAATTGACCACTAAATGGTAACACCCGAATAAGTTGTTCAACTTGTTTAAGTCGGGGTCCACTTAAATTGATTCATGATACAGATATATACTATCAGATATATACTATCATCATAATACAGTCATCACACAAGATAATCACATTGAATTATTTACATTATTTATAATCCAGTGTGTGGAGGGGGGCACCTGATGTAAGTGTCAAAAAGACAGCCAAAAGAGTTTGATATGAGAATAAATCTAAAGTTAAAATATAGGGTAGAAATGCATCCATTTGCAGGAAATGTAGTCTTGATTTTCAACATTTTCTTTCAAGGCTTGCATGTCTACATTAAAACATTCTTCTTCATACTGCATTAATATATGCTACTTTTAAACTTTCATGCAGAGAAGGAAATCACAACTAAAAAAATCACAAATTTTTTCATACGGTGTTGATCTGGAAATTTTTGCCTCGGCATTTTGATGGTGTGGGCGTGTGGCACCGAACGGAGATAAGCGTCTCGACAGACGTTATAATATTTGAACAATGATGACGAAAACTGTTTTCTCTGTCGTGTCCGTGTGTCGAAAATTGTTATGCGCTTATTTTTTTATTTGATTTTGTGCGTGGCATAAAAATTGCTATGCGCAGAGGACGTTTAAACAGTGCGCAATTGCACAAGCGCCCACCTTAGAGAGAACGTTGGTCACACGGCTGCGCTAGCATCACAGCTAACGTTAGCCATGCTGCTACCTCTCTGCTCGGGGAGGACGTATACGTATGTGACGTATGACGTGACAGTATGTGACGTATGACGTGACAGTATGTGACATGTGTAAGATGGTGCGCTTACTGTGTGTGAGAAGCACAGACACAGAAAAGAGTGAGAAGAGCCTGTCGTGTAATGCCAGCAACTAAAAGCAACTGCGTGAGAATCCACAGACCAGTGGATGTGTTGAAGGTGTGCTGGAAAGTGCGGAACGGAAATTAGGGAGCAGCAGAAAAGTGGAATGTACTATTTAAATAGGTGCGTTAGAAAACACGGAGCGGAGTTTTTTTTTTAACTGGATCTGGATCGGCATTTTCCCATGCCTTGCCGATACGCATTTTTTGCAAATATCGGCGGCCGATCCGATCCAAATATCGGATCGGGACATCCCTAATATATATATATATATATATATATATATATATATATATATATATATATATATATATATATATATATATATATATATATATACTGTGTGTGTGTGTGTGTGTGTGTGTGTGTGTGTGTGTGTGTGTGTGTGTGTGTGTAAATTGAACGGTGTGGCTAATGTATGTAACAGTATGTAACGCATGTAACAGCCAACCAGCAGTGCGTATTCAGAGCGCATGTAACAGCCAATCAGCAGTGTGTATTCAGAGCGCATGGAGTGAGTGCTCCTGTGGTGGGGTTAGCAGAAAGGTGTTTAGCAGGTGAGCATAAGGCAGCGGACTCTCCCCAAATTATAATAAACACCTCCCAGTCAACTACTAGTAACATCACTAGGAGCCCGTTGACGTTCTACAAACATAAGCGGCAGCTCAGCTCGCTCGCAGTCCTTGAGGTGAAGGCTAATTAGCTTTTAACGTAACGTCAGCTCATTTTGCGGTGTGTGTGCGTGCGTGTGTGTGTGTTTGTTACGGACAGCAAGCCCTGTCTGTCTGAGAGAAAGACACGCATTATTGACCTACAGTTAACAACTAAGCTATTTCACTTTACCTTTCTCTGTGTTCATTGAGCTGTGTTGAAGCAGCAAAAAAACGACATTATGTTAAATGAAGAGTTTCCTGAAGCTGTCTCTGATAGTTGATATAATAATGTAACTGTATCATAAAGCCTACATGAACTCCATGGTGTTCAGGGATGAATTGTCTCTCCTATTGCTATTGTACTATTTTTTAGCTATAGTTACATTAATCATTAGTAATGTAGCAGCCTAGTTTTGAATGGCAGGGTCCCTGCTATCACATGTTGATAAAAATATAACATTTACATAAGAAAAATCAGCTACAGGCTTCCCAAATGCTGTAATAAATGAAACATGATGAGTTGAGCATATGTCAGCATGTGGCCCCACTTTTAACTCTTTTTTTCAAACGCTTATTGCAAACGCTTACTTACAGTAAGTCATTAATTTGACTTATTAAGTCATTATTTTGACTTAGTAAGTCATTATTTTGATTTAGTAAATTATTAAGTCAAAATATTGACTTACTAAGTCATAATAATATTTAGTATACTTAGTATCTCAGGTAACTAGGACTGTTGTGTGTATTGTTTTTACTTTACGGAAAAAATATCGAGATATATATAGTATATCGGCATTCAGCATATGGAGCGGAAAACACAACCAAAATTTGTAGGCTACCTCACGCGACGAAGCCGGCCTATGTCACCACAGTTTGTAGTCTATTGCCCCCCCAGGCTGTGGTGGCAGCGATGAGATGGAGACGTGATGGCGACAGGCCGAGTTACACTGTTCCTTACACCCACCCACCCCCTTCCCCCTGGAGAGACACCACCTTAACTAACACATTTTCTGGGGGAAAAACTTTACATATATATATATATATATATATATATATATATATATATATATATATATATATATATATATATATATATATATATACAGATGAGGATGAGGTAGATCACCTTGACTGGGTCATTTAGGAGCTCACTTGCTGTAAAAGTGTGAGCACCCCTGGTTTATTTTTATATCAGTCTGGAAAATGTTGTTTCTCAGAAAAGTTAAAAAAACAATATAACTTTTAATAACGTAAATACCTCACAAACTGATGTTTGGCTTCGCTGACTTAAAATATATTTTCTGTGTGACGGTTTATGAGGTGGCGACTTGTCCGAATGTAGCTGGAATAGGCTCCAGCCCCCCAGCGACAAAGAGAGAGACATCCATCCATTTTCTACCGCTTGTCCCTCTCATGGGTCACGGTGGGTGCTGTAACACTCACATTCACACACTAGGGCCAATTTATCCCCAGGTGCATGTCTGTGGGAGGGAGGAAGCCAGAGTACCCGGTGGGAACCCACGCAGTCACGGGGAGAACATGAAAACTCCACACAGAAAGACTCCAAGCCCGGGGATCGAACCCAGGACCTTCTTATTGAGAGGCACACTCACTAACCCCTCTACGCCGTGCTGCCCTCGAGAGAGACAGGCCGTACAAAAATAGATGGATGGATTGAGGATGTATCAAGTAGCTTTTTAGTTTTAGTTTAATTCCTGCTGTACTTACTGCCACCAAGTTTTGAGCAAATCAATGACTTGCAGTTCAGTAAAACATTTACAAAACGTTTCCATACGACATTCTGACTACAAAATTGCATTTGTATCCAAATATTAGGGTGCATTGTCTCAGTGTATTGACAACAATAGCTATGTGCACATGGACACAATTAATCGAATTAAAAGCCTAACCGAAATAAAAATGCTTCAGGTAAACACGCCATTCAAAATATTTTTACCCGATCACACACGTTTGGATCAAAATTGTATTCCAATCGAGACGGGTGGTGTATGCCGAAAGTCATTCGGATTTCAGCGCATGAAAACACATCATCCGAAATTTGGGTTAGAATTAAAATTAGAAATAGAAATGTCTTTGATGTCAGCTACACTTTGGTGGTGGAGCGGGGACTAAAATTAATAGTTTTGGAATGAAGTGATTGTCTTGCTGCTGTCTCTCCCCATTCATCATGTACAGAAGTAGCGTTGTATATACTATTATTTGTAAACTATTGACAAGTGATGTACCGAAAACTCGATCACCGAAATCAGTGCTGCCGAACCCGGATGTAAACAAGGCGCACGTCATTGTCTGGAGTGTCGTCAGCATGTCTGTGATGTTTTTAGGCCATATCGCGATACACGATATATATCTCGATATTTTGCCTTAGCCTTGAATGCACACTTGATACATATAATCCCAGCAGTATGATGATTCTATGTGTCTACATTAAAACATTCTTCTTCATACTGCATTAATATATGCTCATTTTAAACTTTCATGCAGAGAGGGAAATCACAACTAAGTCAATTTAGCAAAAGTGTATTTATCAAACAGTTATTAAGCAGGGGCACAAACATTCATGTCATTTCCAAAACAGAAAGTGCAAGATTGTCAGAGACATTTTAAAACAAGCTATAAGTGCACTTTTGTGCATGATGACACACAAGATATTTCAACAAGTGTCACATAAAAATTAGCTGCATATCAAATAGTATATGTCCTACGGCGTTGATTTGGAAATAGTTGCTTCGGCATTTAGTTGGTGTGGCACCGAACGAAGATGTTGACATGTAAAAACATATTCCCGCTTGAAGCCAAACCACCGTCAGACGATGGACCCCGTGCTGTTTTTCTTGGGAATTAATTATTCCTCCATTTGTTACCAGATTCGCACCTTTTTTCTCTCGTATTACCACTCAAACCACACCGTTAGCTGTTAGCATCGCAGCTAACGTTACCATGTCGCTACCTCTCTGCTCCGCGTGAGCGTGTGACATTGCTCACATGACAGTATGTGACATATATAAGAAGGTGCGCTTGTTTTTAAGTCTCTGTGAGAAGGAGAGACAGGAAAGAGTGAGAAACGCATGCAGTTTAAAGCCCCGCAGCTAAAAGCAACTGCGTGAGAACGTATACTCGAATATCACAATATAGTCATTTTCTATATCGCACAGAGACAAACCCGCAATATGATGTAGCGGCTAGCTACGGGGTGTTAGCCAATGGCTTTGGCTGGGGGGCGGGACTTCCGGGGAAGTTAGGGAAGTGACGTTGTTGACAGGAAGTGTTAGTTCGAGTTTTGCCGGGAAAGAGGGGAGACGCACATTGGAGCTGTTGTGTGGTTACATTGCATCTTATTACAGTAAATGCGAGACAAACGAAAAAGTCTATGAGCCTACGTTCCTGGGAATATTACACTGGTGTCAGAAGTAAAACCGGCGTTTTTCGAAAGAGACTTTGTCGCGGTAAGGACACGCTGCGTACCGCGCATTAGCCAGTTAGCTGCAGTCTGTGAGTTAGCTAGGACCGCAAGCGTTTAGCATGTTTAGCTACGGTGAGCATAAGTTTAAAGTAGAGCGGGATGACGCTGTTTTGGAGCGGGTGACCGTCGAACAGCCGCCCTCCTGCTCGCACACGAGCGGCTCGTCGTCCCGTGGAGATGTAAAGATGTCGCCGCTGCCGCCGCCGCCGCCCACAGCTTCCCCGCACGGCGCACCCCCCCCACCGTCTGCTGCCTCAGTGAAGACGCCAAAATTTGCCGGTGGATCAGATTGGGAGGCGTTCCACGCTCAATTTGAACTTTTGGCGGACGCTAGAAGGTGGGAAGCAAGGGACAAAGCGTTACAATTGGCTTTGTGTCTGGAGGGAGAGGCTCTTTCGTGCCTCCTGCTGCTGGATTCTGAACAACAGCGGTGCTACGCAGCCCTGGTGGGGGCGCTCAAGAGGAGGTTTGGGAGATGGTCTCAGCCAGCGCTTTTAAAAACTGAACTGAGAGGGAGGTGCAGGAAGCCTGGCGAGCCTCTCCGGGGGCTCGCTAATGACATTGAGGGCCAGGTGCGCCGTGCATATGGTCACCTGCCTGCTGATGCACGGAATGAGCTCGCAACTGACCTGTTTGTTGGAGCCATTACTCCTCCTGACCTGCGCGTGCAGGTGCAGCTTCAGCACCCGAGGTCCCTGCAGGAGGCACTGGAAGCTGCTGTTGAGAGGGAGATGCTGGGGAGTGCAGCTGCAGCCGGGGAACTGGAAATGAAACCCCATCCAGTGAGGGCGGCATCGTCACACACGTCTAGTGACGGGGCTCCGGCTTGGGCGACAGAAATTACCGAACTACTGAGGTCGGTGACTCTGCAAAGTCAACGTGGCCCGCGCCCCATGCAGGTCTGCTGGGGATGTGGCCAACCTGGACACTTTCGCAGGGAGTGCCCTGCCACTCGTCGTGAGCCGGGAAACGGCGCCGGGCCCGCATAGTCAGGGGTATGCGGGCCCCTACGTCCACCGCGGACCCTGACTCGCCAGCCCAGGCTCGTCAAGCGGGGGAGGGAGCCCAACAGCACAGCCAGGGGGGAGGGGCTCAATTCCCCCCCCAGAAGCAGACGACGACTCGCCTTCTGCTCCTTCTTCTCGCTTTCGGGCACCCGGAGGAGCCCAACGACACAGCCAGGGGGGAGGGGCTCCATCTCCCCCAGAAGTAGATGACAGCAGTGTGCCACCTATGGCGGTGGGGGCTCCTGCCATGTCGCTGTATCTGTCCAGGGGGTGCCTACCGTGGGCCTGGTAGACACGGGGTCATCGGTAACGCTGGTAAGACCGGACGTTCTGCCCAGCAGTACACCACTTGAGCCCACAGCAGTACAGCTACGCACAGTCACGGGCCAGCTAGCTCCTATGGTGGGGAAGGGGTTCCTGTGGTTGTGCGTTGGGGGAAAAACAAGTTTGCCATCTAGTTTGGGTGGCAGACGTGCAAGACTGCTGCATCTTAGGGCTGGACTTCCTCCAAGTCACTGGGTGCCTGCTAGACATGGGGAGGGGTACACTTAACTTTCCGGGGGGCCCTACAGTTGCCATGGGTACCCTAGTTTCCGGGACCCTGCCCGTTTCACCGCATGCCTCTACAGTCTTGTTGCCTCACACCACACCTAGTTACTACCCCTGCCCTCTCCCTGTCTCCCTTCAGCCAATGAGGGGGGAGACAGAGCTGTGTATTACCCGGGGATGCCAGCCCTGGGCATCCCTACCCACGGCCCCCCACCCGCAGCCATCACCCCCGGTCATGGGGGGAGGGGTGTGGAGGGAGGAGTATGGGGACTTGGAGAAACAGCAACAGGAGCAGCTGAAACAGCTGCTGATGGAATTCCAGGGCAGCTTTGCAATGAATGAGAGTGAAGTGGGAAGAACCCACTTGGCAGAGCATGTCATAGACACTGGCTTGGCGCGGCCCATCAAGTGCCACGCGCGCCGCATTCCCCTCGCTCGACAGCAGGTATGTGACAAGGCCGTAGATGACCTGCTGCGGGCCGACTTTATTGAGCCGTCTGAGAGCCCCTGGGCCGCACCTGTGGTCATGGTCGCGAAAAAGAAGGCTGGTGATTGGCGATTCTGTGTGGATTACAGACGGCTGAACGAAGTGACCACAAAGGACTCTTACCCCCTCCCCCGTATTGATGAGTCCCTGGACCTAGTTTCCGGCTCTTTGTGGTTCACCACTCTGGACCTTAAAAGCGGATATTATCAAGTACCCCTTTCTCCTGAATCTCGCCCTAAATCCGCCTTCTGTACCGGCCGGGGATTGTGGCAATTCAAAGTCCTTAGTTTTGGACTCTGCAATGCCCCGCCACTTTTGCCCGGCTTATGGACAAAGTGCTGGCTGGTATACCCCGCCAAGAGTGCTTGGTATACCTGGACGACATCCTGGTACATGGGCGTTCTTTTGAAGCAGCCCTCGGGTCCCTGAGTCGAGTCCTGGAGAGGATTCGAGCAGCGGGCCTTAAACTGCACCCTGACAAATGCAGTTTCATGCGGCGAGAGGTAACCTTCTTGGGACATGAGCTGGGTGCCGATGGCATCGGCGCCATGGGCGAGAAGGTGCGGGCTGTGAGAGACTGGCCTGTCCCTCGGGACCAAGGACAGCTGAAGAGCTTCATCGGGCTTGCCTCTTACTATCGGAGGCACGTGCGGGGTTTTGCTACAATCGCCGCGCCCCTATATCGATTGCTGGAAAAAAGCAAAGACTTTGTGTGGTCCGAAGGGTGCCAGGAGGCATTCTGGGGGCTGAAACGGGCCCTGTGTGAGGCCCCGGTACTTGCCCCACCTGACCTCACCCTGCCCTTCTTACTGGACACTGATGCCAGCGGAGTGGGGGTTGGGGGGGTACTTGCACAGCCGTGGCAGGAAGGGGAGAGGGTGGTGGCCTACTTCAGCCAGAAACTCACAAAGTCGGAACGGAATTACTGTGTCACCCGCCGAGAACTCCTGGCAGTGGTGCTCTCTATCAGACACTTTAAATATTACCTGTGTGGCCTCCCCTTTGTGATTAGGACTGACCACTCTGCCCTCCAGTGGCTAATGACTTTCCGAGAGCCGGAGGGGCAGGTCGCCAGGTGGTTGGAAGAGCTACAAGGATACCACTTTGAAATATAACATCGGCCAGGTACTCGCCACTCTAACGCGGACGCGCTCTCTCGCCGGCCGTGTGCAGCAGACGGATGTCGTTACTGCGAGCGCAGGGAAGCTCGGGAACAAGAGCGGCGGGCAGAGGGCGCCGAGTGTGCGGCCGTCAGTCAGGCTGATAACGTTGACTGCAGGGAACTACAGACTGTAACGAATGCTGATTGGAGGCACGCGCAGGAGGAGGACACAGACCTTCAGCCTGTCTTGCAGTGGGTGGAGGCTCGGCAGCGCCCACCTTGGGAGGCGGTGGTACCGTTCTCCAAGGCTACCAAGGGCCTGCGGGCCATGTTTGACTCACTGCGGGTGTCCCAAGATGTGCTGCAGCGGGCATTTAAGGCCGCGGCCACGGGGGAAGAACAATGGCAGGTGGTGGTGCCAAAAAGACTGCAAGGGGCGGTGCTTAAGGCAGTGCATGGGGAAGGTGGGTCTGGACATTTCGGGGTCGCCAAAACACTTAAGCGGCTGCGACAGGGGTTCTATTGGGGTCGGCAGAAGAGAGATGTAGAAGACTTCTGCCGCCGCTGTGATGCCTGCGTTGCCCGCAAAGGCCCCACTGGGCGCTCACAGGCACCGCTCCAACAGTTCCCAGTGGGGTGCCCCATGGACAGGGTGGGGATTGACATTACAGGGCCGTACCCACGGTCTGACAAGGGGAACCGCTACGTCCTTTCCGCCATAGACTATTTCACCAAGTGGCCTGAGGCATACGCCATTCCCAACCAGGAGGCAGAGACCATTGCCGATGCCCTGGTGGAGGGCATGATAGGTCGGTTTGGCGTCATGGCGTCTTTGCACAGTGACCGAGGCACAAACTTTGAGTCCCGGGTGTTCGCGGCCTTGTGCGAGCGCCTGGGCATTCACAAAACCCGCACTACCCCATTGCACCCTCAGAGTGATGGGTTAGTGGAGCGGTTCCACCGCAACCTGGGAGACCAGCTCGCCATTGTCACCTCCCGCCACCAGCGTGACTGGGACCAACACCTACCACTGGTGCTGATGGCGTGTCGCTCTGCTGTCCAGGAATCCACGGGGTGCACACCGGCACTTCTCATGCTAGGGAGAGAGATGCGCACACCAGCAGAACTGGCCTTTGGCCGCCCACCGGATGCCCCGGCCTTCGCTGCAGGGCCAGAGTACGCCAGGAAACTACAAGACCGGCTGGACTCAGCCCACAGTTTCGCTCGGGAGCAGCTGCAGGAAGCTGGTGTAAAACAAAAACGCTACTATGACGTGACGACCCGAGGGAGGGACTTCGCGCCAGGCGAGTTGGTCTGGGTCTACAACCCGATTCGGAAGAAGGGCCGCAGTCCCAAGCTGGACAGCAAATGGACAGGACCCTGTAAGATACTCCAGAAGCTGGGAGAGGTTGTGTATCGTGTCCACCTCCCCCCCCCCCCCCCCCGGGGAAGGAAGGTGGCCCTCCACAGAGACAGACTCGCCCCCTACCGGGGGGTCCCCCTTCCCCTGCCTCGGATACACAGGTGACCTCTCCCTTGCCCGCCCCCAGCCCTTTACCAATACCCCGCTTACGCCCCAGGGGGAACCAATTTCCCCACTCCCCTCATCCCCCGCCCCCTCCAGCTCCCGCCCGAGGACTGGCACACCCGACCCAGCTGTTCCACTGCTGGGGGATGGAAGAGAGCGGCCGAGGCGGAAGAAGAGGCCTCCGGACCGCTTGCAAGACTTTGTGGTGTCCTTAGACTGAAGGACAATAAGGGAAGGGGGTGGGGGGGTTTGTGAACCTGCTTTTGTGTGATGTAAGGGTTATGTTTGTTTACACTGTTGTGTTTGCACTAATGGGTTGCTCTGATTTACATGCTGCTATGGTGTTGCCAAATGTTGCCTTACGGGTCAGTCCTCGAGGGCGAGGACTTTTTGTAAGGGGGGGTGATGTAGCGGCTAGCTACGGGGTGTTAGCCAATGGCTTTGGCTGGGGGGCGGGACTTCCGGGGAAGTTAGGGAAGTGACGTTGTTGACAGGAAGTGTTAGTTCGAGTTTTGCCGGGAAAGAGGGGAGACGCACATTGGAGCTGTTGTGTGGTTACATTGCATCTTATTACAGTAAATACGAGACAAACGAATAAGTCTATGAGCCTACGTTCCTGGGAATATTACAATATATATCTATCGATATATCGCCCAGCCCTAGGACGTAACCAAATATACCCGCAGACAGTGATCAACAAAATGTACAAATATTAAGAGGACAGTGCCAGCTTTTAAGAAGAGAAAGTTCAAATGGAGCAGCGCGAAGCAAGTATGACGTCATGCTAGCTGTAACTCACCTCTTTGGTCAGCGACATAGAGGGACAGAAGTAAGTAAGACTTAGACATAGACTTAGACTTCCTTTTTATTGTCATTCAAATTTGAACTTTACAGCACAGATAAGAATGAAATTTCGTTACATAAGCTCCTGGTAGTGCAGAATAAAAAATCAATAAGGTGCATATATAAATAAATAAATATATATACATAATATATAAATATATATATAAAATAAATAAATATATTTATTTATAAGGAGTCTCTAAACACGACTACATTTTATAAGAACACCAGATGAATATTAGATTTGTTGCTAGTAGTTTTTAATTAAAAAAATCATTAAATGTCTCGAGGCTGACACTTGAAAAATTCTCAAGTACATTGTACAATAATTTTTTCATAATTGAAAATATGGCAAAACGATATAAAAATATATCTTAATAGTAATCAATAATAACAGATTGTTTTTTAAATGTATGTATAAATTTTTTTTTAGCCTTTTTATCCAATCCAATCGACTTTATTTATATAGCACATTTTAGAAAACAATTAAAGTTTCACAAAGTGCTGCACAGGAGATAAAACACACATTCAGAAGCAGAATAAAAATAAGGAGAGTCAATTGTAAAAAACACTAGTGAAATTTATATTTTAAGAAAATCATACAATCATAGCAGATTATGCAAATTATTTTAAGACGTCATGGTGACCACGCCCATAACGACACCCCCACCGCCACAGGTATCTTGGCAGTCTCGGGGAAACCCTGAGTAGCATTGAGACAGTTCTCTGTTGAGATTGTCTGAAATTCAAAGGAGATGTGCCTGAATAAACAAACAAATGTGAAGAATAACTTAGTCACGCGCCATCACTTCATTTCTTTCTGAATATGCAGTGACCTATGCACACACCCACAAATCGACACGCACATGCGGGTGCACACATAAACACATTCACTTCTGCGAAGTCACGCTGCCAGTCAAGTCTTTACCCTGCAAAAGTGTTCTGCATAGTGCGGATAAATTGACATTTAAGCTGTGCTCCTCCCAGCTTCACACATCTGGAAAGGATTACGCACCATTATTTATTTTTTATTTTTTATTTACCATGAATCAGTTCTATTTATAGTCTATTTCTCTGGTTTTGTTGTACTAATTACATCTTGCTTAAGAATACCACTAACATGTACAGTATAACGTTGTAATTTACCAATGGTCCAAAATTATCAAGCCATATTTTACAAGTTGGAACAAAGGACTTCACAATTAACATTTATTGGAAGTATCTATGTTTATGTAATAAAATGAAAGCTACACAAAAAGATTTCCATATACAAACCAGTTGAGTAGAAAGGTTAACAGATGATCCTTACAGGATTTCTTGTGTGGGTGATCCCCCATCCTCTCCTCTGTCAATCTCTAGAGATTCAGGTTGCTCATAAGCCCTTGAGAGGCAGGACCTGATCTAGTATGCTTTACTCGTGCATAAAACGCTTTAAGTACTATCATCTGACATCCTGACACTAATGTCCTCACAGCTCTTTAATCTGAGAGAATGCTTCTTGTTTGCCAGCAAAACATCAAGTAATGTACAACTCCAACTCTGGATTTTCAAAGCCTGTACACAAGTTAACTTTAACCTTTCTTTCTCAAACAAACTTTTACAACCACTACATAGCTACAAAAATAGGATATTTTAACAAGATGAAAAAATTAATTTTAATGCAACTATATTCATTTAGATTAGAGTTTGCGATGAGAATTACACTTAAGAAGACATAAAAGGGTTGTATGATGTTTTTTTCTACACTAAAAAGACTTCCTTGTGGTCTACAGAACATGTAATGGTGGTTCTATGGTCAAAATTAAGTATGGATTATGTTTTACAAACCATTTTCTAGCTGTTTTCTGATCCGCCGTTTTATGAGTGGTCTTATTTACTTGGCTTCACTTTGCGCCATCTTTTGTTGTAGTTTTTAGCGCTTCCATAGCAAGTCTACTGACAGATTAAGTTCAAAAGCAGGATGCATGTACATTTACAAGCCAGTCTGCCCCACAAGGGGATAGCAAAAAAGAAAGAACTTACTGACTACAGCGCGGACTACAATGGCACCTTGGGGGCAATTTATACTATAAATGGATAATCCGCTGACATCACGGGTGTGAAAAACGCCACAGGAAAGAGCAAATACGAAACGGCTTGTTTAGAGGAAGCATGAAGAAAGGCAAGATTGTTTTATAAATATCGCCAAAGTGCCTCAATGGCTTGATTTCAAATTTTTGGGACTTATGCAGATCCCAAATACACAACAGCAGGTACCAATAGGTAAGAAAAGGCCCCTTTAAAGAAAAACTGAATTTTGGGGGGAATTTTGCCCATTGTTCACAATTCTTCTGAGAGACAAAAATACATTATTTTTTTTGTTTTTTTGCATTCAAACAATGCAAAAAAAATGCTAGCAATGCAGCTAATAGGAGCAATAAATTCTACCTCAAAATCACTTTAAAAAGCATTCAAAAACCGTCAACAATACTTCATTTACGTTCCGTAACCTGTATAATAACCAATATTATTGTAAGAAGGAACACTGAGGAACTCTTTTTTTTTTTAGCAAAGTAAAACATTGGCCTGCTTCTATATTAGCTGTAAAAGCTAGCTACGGAAAGAGATAAGCTAGCTTCTACAACACAACACATTTGATTTTGTAATGCACAACATTGTGATAGGACACCAATCTCTACTGACTGAAAAGCATAAACAATCATATAACAGTAGTTGTAGGGCATTAGCCCACATTACATGTTTTGTTTGTACCAGCTAGCCAGACTGTGCTGCAGTTTTAATAACACGCATGACGTGCTACGTGTATCATAAGCGATATTAAAGTGTGACTCACTCAATGGACAGTTGTGCGTTTAGTCCAGCTGACCAGGGACATTTTTTCCGGTTTATTTGGGTAAGCACTCCATTTATGTCAAAATAGCATGGCTCCAAGTTCCATATTTATAGTGTCAAAGTCACTTTCACCTCACTCTCTCAGATTCTGTCTGCTCCAATGTCTAACCCTTCCTCCGTGCCTGCTTCTAGAAGCAGCAGTTCATCCTCAGTATATTCAGCTTCAAAAATATAATGTTGTGAATCCTTATTTGTCCAACGATAATCGTCTTTGTTGTCTATTATTACGTCTGCCATGGTTAGAACCCACACGCGCATTGTTACCAGAAATATGAACACATATTTGTTGCCAGAAGTCAGACATGAGCTGCTGTGGAATCAGAAATCAATGCACTGAATGAATCAGTCCTGGCATTGATTAAAACGATCAAAATACAGTAAATATTGAACATATTACATATTGTTATGAATGTGTCTGTTACTACATTATATATATACTTGCAGTGTATATATAAAACACTGATGGAAGGTTTTGAAATTGTTTTAGAGGGCTTTCAAGGCTCCTATTGTGACTGTCATTAGCCGCATCTTTCAAGCGTTTTTATATCATCTTTAAAATAAAAAAGTGCAGTCCCCCTTTAACATTTGATCTTCCTTTATAGCCCTTATTGTGTTTTATATTGCGTAACTGTAGCCACGTGTACATGGACAGCATTTATTTAATCTGATCATCATTTGGATTAGAATGTTCCTGTGTACTTAAAAAATGATCTGATTATGACGTGCAATTTCATGCATCACATCTTAAATCGAAATACTTAACTTTGACATGTGCAGAACCTAACAAAAAAATGGAGAGGTGTGTTATTGTTTGCGCTATGGCGCCATATTTTGGACTTGTTAGCTTACTGCACGTGCTGAAGAAACATTAGACTTCCACTGTTAACAAACATGGCCTCTTTCCTAGTAAGTCACTCAATGGTTAAGCATAAGAAGTCCCTCCAAGACGGACGACGAAGTTGCTGGATATTGGCAGGAAGTGGAACACGCTGTCATATATGCCGATTCACAGCATCCCAAACATGCTCAATGGGTGACATGTCCGGTGTGTATGCTGGCCATGCAAGACCTGGGATGTTTTCAGCTTCCAGGAATTGTGGACAGATCCTTGCAACATGGGGCCATGCATTGTCTCTCTGTAACATGAGTTGATGGTCTTGGGTGAATGGCACAAGAATCAAAATGCCATCAATAGAATGCAATTGCGTTTGTTGTCCATACCATAATCCCACCCCCACCATGGGCCACTCGATTCACAACGTTGACATCAGCAAATCCTCTATCCTCAAGTACGTGTTTCACCTGAAGATGGTATTTTAAACTTGATGTGCGCCGATGATAAAAACGTTTGTCGCTGCAATACCAACAAGTTACCTTGGTTTTATCCAAAGTTCTTTTTTGAAGCTAAATTGGCCGCCTCTCATCATGATCACAGACTGTGTAACAAGTGCGCGCATCTTCCGGGTTAAACCTTAACCTGGAAGTGATTGATCATCATTCATATTTGATAACGCGATCATTTATTTTTATTAATTACATGGGTTAATGCATTAAGGTTATTTTATCATTATATTGTTTTAAATAGTCTTTTGTAAATGCTACATTTTTGGTCTGTATTTTGTTTATTGTTTTCACCCTCTTTTTTGGGCCCTTGGGAGTGTTTAGATATAATTTTCCTTCCTTTTGTAATTGAGCTACTGTGTCTAACAATTTCCCTTGTGGATCATTAAAGTGTGTCTAAGTCTAATTCCTTAAAAGTTTTAAGGGTTACATAATTAATAACTTTATCTTTAGTCGAAGTGAATGCCACACACCTCACTATAAGGTGATCGAACCATGCGACCCACCCAGCCAATAAGCAAGGGAAGTCTAAAAAGAAAACCTTGAATGAAAAGTGTATAGAGTGTATACTTATACATCATTATCATGCATAATAATGTCATCTTTAGAAAATCACCTCATTAGGGCGGAAGTTCCAATTCCAGCATGTACACCTTAAAGGGGAACATTATCACCAGACCTATGTAAGCGTCAATATATACCTTTATGTTGCAGAAAAAAGACCATATATTTTTTTAACCGATTTCCGAATTCTAAATGGGTGAATTTTGGCGAATTAAACGCCTTTCTAACATTCGCTCACGTCACATCGGGAAGCAATCCGCCATTTTCTCAAACACAGAGTCAAATCAGCTCTGTTATTTTCCGTTTTTTCGACTGTTTTCCGTACCTTGGAGACATCATGCCTTGTCGGTGTGTTGTCGGAGGGTGTAACAACACGAACAGGTACGGATTCAAGTTGCACCAGTGGCCAAAGATGCGAAAGTGGCAAGAAATCGGACGTTTGTTCCGCACACTTTACAGACGAAAGCTATGCTACGACAGAGATGGCAAGGATGTGTGGATATCCTGCAACACTCAAAGCAGATGCATTTCCAACGATAAAGTCAAAGAAATCTGCCGCCAGACCCCCATTGAATCTGCCGGAGTGTGTGAGCAATTCAGGGACAAAGGACCTCGGTAGCACGGCAAGCAATGGCGGCAGTTTGTTCCCGCAGACGAGCGAGCTAAACCCCCTGGATGTCTTGGCTCACACCGTCCCTTAAACTGGACAGATCAGCTTTCAGGAAAAGAGCGCGGATGAGGGTATGTCTACAGAATATATTAATTGATGAAAATTGGGCTGTCTGCACTCTCAAAGTGCATGTTGTTGCCAAATGTATTTGATATGCTGTAAACCTAGTTCATAGTTGTTAGTTTCCTTTAATGCCAAACAAACACATACCAATCGTTGGTTAGAAGGCGATCGCCGAATTCGTCCTCGCTTTCTCCCGTGTCGCTGGCTGTCGTGTCGTTTTCGTCGGTTTCGCTTGCATACGGTTCAAACCGATATGGCTCAATAGCTTCAGTTTCTTCTTCAATTTCGTTTTCGCTACCTGCCTCCACACTACAACCATCCGTTTCAATACAATCGTAATCTGTTGAATCACTTAAGCCGCTGAAATGTTTGTTTGTGTTGGCTTCACTATGTGACGTCACAGGAAAATGGACGGGTGTTTATAACGATGGTTAAAATCAGGCACTTTGAAGCTTGTTTTAGGGATATTGCGTGATGGGTAAAATTTTGAAAAAAACTTCGAAAAATATAATAAGCCACTGGGAACTGATTTTTAATGGTTTTAATCATTCTGAAATTGTGATAATGTTCCCCTTTAAGGGTATCATGGTTTCTAGTTTTTGTAACACCGTGGAAAGTGTGCATAAGCTTGAATTTCTAAATCTATAGTGCTGGAAGAAGGAAAAGCAAAAGGAAACGCTTCCTAAAAAAAGAGGGGTGAGGGGGGCAGAGGCGGCAGAATACATGTCAAGCCACCGACAAGCTTTTTAAGTATAAACGCATGCAGTCAGTTGCACATAATTAAGTAGGACAAATTCTTTCTATTGAAAAGAAAAATGGGGACTTGCATTCTAGGACAAGAACATCACAAAAGATCTGTGTCTACAATACTCGTGTGCATGAGCCTCACAAAAGCCACATTTTCTGGGATGCTTTAAAATCAACATCAATTTAAAACATACAAATAGTACACAATTGTAGCAGTCTAAACAATTCATAATCACAAGGAAATATTATGAAAGGGTAAGGTCCATCTACTTGACCTGAAGTAGTTACTTGAACACAAAAGAGAGGGAGAAAGCAAACCTTGTTATTTATTATCTAAATATACAAGTGACTGGTTGTGGGTGTCATATGCAGCATAATGTCCAATTGTGAATGTCTATAATGTGACCAGAATGGCGAATTGTCACCTAACAAGAAACATTCTCAACACAAATATCAAACGCACTTCCATAAACCTTAAGACACTCGTATACACAAATCCCTTACTGTCCAAACTATTCAATTAAACTGTTTTTTAACTCATTTAAATTAATTTTGGTTGTTAAGCCTGTCGACTCTTAAAGCACACTTGCACTACATGCCAAGATTTGAAGGGCAACTTAGCAAGCCAGAAAATGTATTGTCCTTCAAAAAATTAAAACCCAGGGTGTCCATCATAACATTACCATATCACTACCAAAAAGGGAGTATTGTGATAGAAGAGCATTAGAGGTGACACAGGAGAAAATGTACCTCAGAACTATTGGCTGCACCTCCCTGGAATGCGTGGCATTCAGAAGGTAGCCAACATTCCACCTAAGATGAAGTCCAACCAGAGTAAAATCAAACAAACTCAAAAGCCTTTCACCCTGCACAATCAAATGTTCATTCCAACCCACCCGTTATCGAACTACCCCATATTATGAAGATGCTGCAGGGCATTATTTTTATCTATCCATCAATCCATTTTCTACCGCTTTTCTATTTACACCAAAATCATACGGACTTTTGTCCGTACGGTAATTGGATGAAGGGAAATCGGTAAAAATTTAGATGGATTTTTAACAAGTGCAATTAGTAACTAACAGAAGACAGATTCACACAAATGCAGATATGTGAGCTCATTAATCTCTTGAGAAAAGCTTCTAAATAATACAAGTCTACTTCGGTTATGTTGATTCTTTCTTCATCAGATAGGGCTGGGCAATCAAATGATCGTTATCGATAATCTTGATAAATTTCAGGTCGATTATGGTGACCAGCTGTGAGCATATTGACTCGATCAACATGGCGGAAATGTCCACGACAACAGACAATCAGAGTTGACATTTTCCCGCTCTAATTCCAGTTGTAAGGTACCGCAGAAGCAAATGACCGAACTTGGCGCTAAACAAGCTGCTGAGGGCAAATAAGTAAATGTCAGCCGTTATTGGAATTATCCTTCAAACATGAGGCTCTTGTTGAGAAAAACGGTAACTCAACATCCTTTGTGTGGTGGTTAGGAATGCAACGATATGAAAATCTCATATCACGGTTCTCGTATCCAAAATGATCACATTTGCCATTATTATCACGGTACTTTTACACATGCTGAAACCTTTGACCATGTTTTCTTTTTTAAATAAATAAAATAAATAGACATGTTGATAGAAAACTATTTTGCATGTTTTGTATTTTTTATGCTTCACTGATCGTTTTTTAATCGTAGTATTTTATAAGTTTTGAGGGCTATGTTTGTATTGTTTTAAATATTAATTTGTAGTGTAGCACTTTAACATTTTTATGAAAAGTGTGTAAAATCTATCCATTTATCTAAACAAAATCTACTATGATTTTTTATAATTTCTGGCGGACGTTGTGGCATCCTACTGTTTAGCGGTCCTTGAACGCACCGTAAAAACACCTCTGTCTCGTATTCTTCTGAGTACAATCACTTATGTAGGTTCAATGTGCACAATTGAATAGCTAAGTTGCTCAGACAGAAATCTGCAAGTGTAGATTGGGGTATGTTGTTTCTTAATGGGGAAAAAAATCAATGTCTCTTGTTTTCATGTTAACATTTAAGCTAGCAAGCTGGCACCAGCCAGTCTGTGAGTTTGTCAAAGTGCAATCATGTTTTTTTCATAAATTTAATTTAAAACGGCAATACTTGCCGCCGCTTTTTTTTTTTACCACGGTTAGCGTTAAATCTCTAGTGGTGGTGTTTTGGGTTGCCAAAATTATGTACAACACATTAAGTTTATGTACAAGATATGTACAAAGCAGAAAATGTGTTTTATCATTTAAAAAAGTACTACCAAAGTGCAAGTCTGCACAACTTTCTACTGCTACCTGAACACGTAGCATTAGCAGTTGCTAATTGGCCATTAGACCAAAATTTTAAATTGAAAATAGCGAAACTAAAATCATAATAAAGATAATGCATATTTTGCCAGCAGCAATGATGTTCACAGCGTATGTAGAATTATAATTTGAAACTGATAATGTTTACATTAACAAAAAAAGGTTGGATTTTAGTTTTTTGCATCACTGCACACAAACTCATGACTGTAAACTCCCAATTGTATTATTTTGTATATTTTATTTGTTTTACTATTGAGTAAATATTAAAAATATTCTTATTTCTATATTCTTTAATTTGTTTGGATTGTGGCACACTGCCATGGCAAAATAAAATCCGCCACTCCTTAAAAATCAGTTTGTTTTTTACATGTCTGTACATAGTCTACTATTTACACACTATTGGCCATAATTAGTCTGAAAAGCATCTCAAATGTTATAAAAATGTTCCTCTATGCTTTTTTTTGGAAAAACGTGGATCTGAATCACATGTCAGCATAAGCACTACAGCTGGTGGCGCACCTGACTGACCCTGGAACGCTTTTGACACTCGGCAAAAGCAAGGAGAGAAAGTTCAAGAGAAAAGTATTTAAGTTATTTAATTCATTTCTTGTTCAAGTCACAGTCAGAGTTTGTCAAAAGAGCACTAACCCTTGACTACATCGAACAGCTGTATACCCGTTAGTAGTCATGTCTACACTGACGAATCAGCTGCAAAACGGAGGTGGGGATTTTTTTCTGACACTGAAAGATGGAACATCAATCAAGCAAGCAATTTCCCCACAAAGTTAGAAATTTGAGTCAGAAGCACTACAAACAGCAGTCAAAACAGTATTGGAGAATAAAGAAGCAACATTACATACTCCAAGGTAGTCATCTTCTCTGACGTTCTGTCCATAATACAAGCTGTGCAAAATCCTCAAAACAAACTCAATCCTCTTGTGTCTGCCCCGGTCAGCTTGCAAGCAACCACTGATAGAACCATCATTCAGTGGACACCATCTCACTTTAAGATACAGGGCAATGAAGAAGCTCATCAGCTGCGAGGGAGGAAAAGGGAGGAAAACAGCTTCAAGAAGAACAAAACTTTACCTATAAAGAAGCAAAGATCAGACGATGGTTGCAGGAGCATCCAAACTACAACAAGCAAGAAGCTCTCTACCTCCTCTCCAGACTAGACCAAGTAACCATATTTAGCCTCAGGACTGGACACTCCAGGCTAAGACAACACATGTTTACAAAATTCCATATTAGAGTCTCTGTAATGTGCGCCTGAAATACTTCCCCCGTGATGGTGGAACATCATTGGGAATTGTCCATAGGTATGAGTGTTAGGGTGGTACGGTATACGGTACTGCTTTATATTTTGGACTGTAAGACACACTTAAAAGCCTTAACATTCTCAAAAATCGACAGTGCGCCTAATAACCCAGTGCATCCAGTGCTTACCGACCTGAAAGCAATTTTATTTGGTACATGGTGTAATGATAAGTGTGACCAGTAGACACATAAAAGATACATGTGGACTGCAGGTTGACCCCTGATGATGTTTCATTGAGAATATACAACATTACACACGGCGCTCAAAAATCTGTCAAAATATTTTAGTACGACTTTGATAAGCTACGAAGTCGCACCGCTTTATGGATTGTCGGCGCATTACCGCGACCGTAGTCAGACGTACTGTGCTTCAACATACGGGTGTTATTATGGTGTGTGTGTATAAGGACCCTAAAATGGCACCTTTTAGGAGACATATTAAGTGGCATTTTGTTTTGACCTATCATGCAAAACGAACTTTTCTTACCTATTGGTTCCTGCTTTTTGTGTGTTTGGGATCTCCATAAATCTCAAGGATTTGTGTGAGTCCGCCATTGTAGTCCGCATTGTAGTCAATAAACTCCTTTTTTTATCCTCTTGTTGAGGGACAATCATCCTCCACTGTTGCAATTTCTAATACAAAGAAGCGTACAGTTCTAACTTATATGTGTTCGTAGACTCGCTATGGGAGCGCTAAAAACTACCAGTACAACAAAAGTGATGGGGAGAGGACGCTATCTAATTGGAGCCACGTAAATAAGACCGCCCACAAAATGGCACATACTGAAGAGACGGTCAGAAAACTGTAAAACATAATCTATGTAACATTTTCACCAAAGAAAATCACCATTACACGTTACATAGACCACAAGGAAGTATTTTTAATGTAGAAAAAAAGTATATAATATATATATGACCCCTTTAATGCACCTTATAATCCGGTGTGCCTTTTTTACCTTTTTTTATACCTTTTTAGACCTGAATACATCTGCTCATTGGCGATGCGCATTACAATCCATTGCGCCCTATTGTTAGATAAATACAGTAATATAGGGAAAAC